>NC_058412.1:20717906-20756466 GCF_002201575.2 Neomonachus schauinslandi | reverse complement strand
GAATTTGGTACTTTTTAGGACATATTTGCCAGAACATTATGCAGAACATATCTGCAAAGCTAAAACTTAGAACTATAAAGTTCTGCAGTATAGTATAAAACTGTAAAGTTCTAACATTTTATAAGGTAGGAAGAGACATGTTAATAGGGTGCTTGTTTAGGATAATCTGTCTCTTATCAATGGAGAGATAGTTGTAAGGATTTGATGTAAGGATCAGCAAATTTCATACTGGATTTCTCTTTCTGGCTAGGCAAAATAGGGATAAGAAAGGCCAAAAGGGACCATTTGAGAAGCAAGCCATTGAGGTAGCCACCAGCCAGTCCCCTCTTAAATCAGTAGGTAGGTGATCAACAGAAAGAGAAATAACAGTTTCTCCAGAGAAATTTGAAATAAAGAATGAAGACATTAAAATGGATTCAAAAGGAGCCCAAATTCCTATAAAGGAATAAGGCTTGCAAATAAAGAAATAGGTAAAAAGCCAAGGGGAGAATTAAGTAGGATAAAGCACTTTTAATCAGTAATTTTAAAAATCCCATCTTTGTACAGGCACAGCCTTTAAGCTTTATGAAGTGCTGGAAGTAAAGACTTTATTTTAGAAATGAAAGCCTAGATGTGTATTAGAAGAAATAAGTCTCTCATAAAGAAGGTGTTTGTGGCTGGAGTCCCTGGCAGCCATGGCCGCCGTCCCCCCAGCCCTGGAGAGGAATTGCTCTCAAAGGTACTGGGAAGACTGAGGAGGAGCTGGAAGAGGATGACAGGATCTAGATAAATCACCACAGGAGAGACTGTGGAGTCTGACAGAGATGTGCCCAGAGAGGGTTGGATCCAAAGCCAAAGCTATTTTGGATCTCTCCTTCCCTGAGGCTCAAAAACTGTGCAGGGGGGCGCCTGGGTGGCTCAGTCGTTAAGCGTCTGCCTTCGGCTCAGGTCATGATCCCAGGGTCCTGGGATGGAGCCCCTCATCAGGCTCCCTGCTCCGAACCCCACATCAAGCTCCCTGCTCAGTGGGAAGCCTGCTTCTCCCTCTCCTACTTCCCCTGCTTATGTTTCCTCTCTCGCTGTGTCTCTCTCTGTCAAATAAATAAAATCAACCCCTGTCATTAAAAAACAACTATGCAGGCTTTTCCAGGGCAGCCTTCCTTTATGACCCTGGCTCTTCCTGTGGTCTTCGAGACTGAAAAGCTGCAAATGCAGATCCTTCTAGGGCCCAACACGGGGCTGTCAGGGGGAATACTGGGGGCTTTACTTTCTTGTCCCGGACAGATCTAGATTGTTACTGTGATAGCTGAGCTGTGTTGGTGGGAAAATTTTGAAATTCAGTACTAGTTGAATTGCTGATTCTTAGGATTACCTTTTTTTCCCATATAACATTATATATTAGTTTCAGGTGTACAACATACTGATTCAACAGTTATGTGGATTATTTGGATTACTTTTATTTTTATTTAAAATGTTGACATGTTGATTCTATCTAAACCTGGTGAGGGGAACTCTCCTATTTTATCTCACAGAGTCCCAACCTCATCTGTGCCCTTCATGCTGTTCAGACTTACATCTCTGTCCCGACTCTGATACCAGACTGCAGCAATGGAGACCATTACTCCAGCTCTGGCCATGCCACTCCTGCCACTAAACTGCTCCTAACCAGAACATCCCCTCACTCTCCCACTGTGGGACAGTTGCTGATGCCAGTTGGAGGGATGTACCCTGACCATTAACAACTGTTGGGGTTTTATCTTAGAATGGAGCCATGGAGGGCGCCTGGGTGGCTCAGTTGGTTAAGCGACTGCCTTCGGCTCAGGTCATGATCCTGGAGTCCCGGGATTGAGTCCCGCATCGGGCTCCCTGCTCGGCAGGGAGTCTGCTTCTCCCTCTGACCCTCCTCCCTCTCATGCTCTCTGTCTCTCATTCTCTCTGTCTCAAATAAATAAATAAAATCTTTAAAAAAAAAAAAAGAATGGAGCCATGGGGAGCGACATGCCTGTCATGAAACCGAGCAGATGCATCAGAGTAGCATGTGGCTGTAGCGCAGAGAAGCAACAGTGAACTGCTATGTGTTAGAGAGGAGGAGGGCCCACTGCAGCATCAACCACAAGATAGGACCAGTGGGGGCAGAGTAGGAGCTCATTTCCTCTGTGAATTTTGGCTGTTAGACCTCTGTGTGTATGTTTTTAAAAAAAAATTTAAATAATAGAAAAAATCAGCACTTTTTGTCTTTAAATATTAAAGTGTGTGGGGTGCCTGGCTGGCTCAGTAAGAAGAGAATGGGTCTCTTGATCTTGGGGTTGTGAGTTTGAGCCCCACATCGGGCACAGAGATTACTTACATACATACATACATACATACATACACACATACATATATACATATTAAAGTGTGATAACTGGAAGAAAAAAAGGGGAGGGCATCTGTGTGTTTAGACTATGTAAAGACATACTATATATTGGATCCACAAACTTATCTTTTAGCAGAGATAATCCAAGATGGCAGAGAAGTAGGAGACCTTAGTTTTGTTTGGTCCCAGGAATTCAGCTAGATAGCTATCAAATCATTCTGAACACCTGCAAACTCAAGCAGAGGTCTAAGAAAAGAATAGCTGCAACTCTACAAATAGAAAAGCGATCACTTTCTCCAAGAATAAAAAGACAGAAAAACTCACCTCAAAAATGAGAACAAGAGGCAGTACTGACTGCCAGAGACCTAATTAGTATGGACATAAGTGAGATGTCAGAATTAGAGTTCAGAATAATGATTATAAAGATACTAGCTAGGCTTGAAAAAAAGCATAGAAGACACTAGAGAATCCCTTTCTGGAGAAATAAGAGAACTAAAATCTAACCAAGTTGAAATCAAAAAGGCTATTAATGAGATGCAATAAAAAAATGGAGGCTCTAAATGCTAGGATAAATGAGGCAGAAGAAAGAATTAGTGATACAAAAGACAAAAAGATGGAGAATAAAAAGCTGAGAAAAAGATAAATAACTACTGGATCATGAGGGGAGAATTCGAGAGATAACTGATACCATAAAGCAAAGCAATATTAGAATAATTGGGATCCCAGAAAAAGAGGAAAGGGGGGGCAGAAGGATACTGGAGCAAATTATAGTGGAGAACTTCCCTAATCTGGGGAAGGAAGAAAGCATTCAAGTCCAGGAGGCACAGAGAACTCCCCCTCAAAATCAACACCCTGAAATATAATAGTGAAACTTGCAAATCTCAGACAAAAGGAGAAAATCCTAGAAGCAGCTCAGGACAAGAGGTCTGTAACCTACAAGGGTAGAAACATTAGATTGACAGCAGACCTATCCACAGAGACCTGGCAGGCCAGAAGGGACCGGCGTGATATATTTAGGGTGCTAAATGAGAAAAATATGCAGCCAAGAATACTTTATCCAGCAAGGATGTCGCTTAAAATAGGAGAGAGAAAGCTTCCAGGACAAACAGAAACAAAAAATTTGTGATCCCTAAACCAGCCCTGCAAGAAATAATTAATGGGGATCCTTTAAGTGAAGAGAGAGCCCAAAAGTAACATAGACCAGAAAGGAACAGAGAAATATACAGAAACGGTAACTTTACAGGCAATACATTGGCACTAAATATGTATCTTTCAGTAGTTGCTCTGAATGTAAATGGGCTAAATGCCCTAATCAGAAGATACAGGGTATCAGATTGGATAAAAAAGCAAGACCCATCGATATGCTGTCTGCAAGAGACTCATTTTAGACCCAAAGACACCTCCAGATTTAAAGTGAGGGGGTGGAAAACCATCTATCATGCTAATGGACGTCAAAAGAAAGCTGGGTAACAATCCTTACATCAGACAATTTAGATTTTAAACCAAAGACTGTAATAAAAGATGAGGAAGGACACTATATCATAATTAAAAGATCTATCCAACAAGAAGATCTAACACTTGTAAATATTTATGCCCCCTAACATGGGAGCAGCCAATTATGTAAGCCAATTAATAACTAAATCAAAGAAACACATCAATAATAACACTCCACTCACTGCAATAGACAGATCATCTAAGCAGAAGATCAACAAGGAAATAGGGCTTTGAATGACATACTGGACCAGATGGACTTCACAGATATATTCAGGACATTCCAACCCAAAGCAACAGAATGCACATTCTTCTCGAGAGCACGTGGCACGTTCTCCAGAATAGATCACATCCTGGGTCACAAATCAAGTCTCAACTGGTACCAAAAGATCGGGATCATTCCCTGTATATTTTCAGGCCACGATGTTTTGAAACTAGAACTCAGTCACAAGAAGAAAGTTGGAAAGAACTCAAATATTTGGAGGCTAAAGAGCATCCTACTAAAGAATGAATGGGTCAACCAGGAAATTAAAGAAGAATGAAAAAAATTCATGGAAACAAATGAAAATGAAAACACAACTGTTCAAAACCTTTGGGATGCAGCAAAGGCTGTCCTAAGAGGGAAGTAGATAGCAGTACGAGCCTTTCTCAAGAAACAGAAAGGTCTCAAATACACAACCTAACCGTACACCTAAAGAAGCTGGAGAAAGAACAGCAAATAAGGCCTAAACCCAGCAGGAGAAGAGGAATAATGAAGATTAGAGCAAAAATCAATGAAATAGAACCCAAAAGAACAGTAGAACAGACTAATGTAACTAGGATCTGGTTCTTTGAAAGAATTAATAAGATTGATAAACCCCGGGCGCCTGGGTGGCTCAGTTGGTTAGGTGACTGCCTTCGGCTCAGGTCATGATCCTGGAGTTCTGGGATCGAGTCCCACATCAGGCTCCCTGCTCGGCGGGGAGTCTGCTTCTCCCTCTGACCCTCTCCCCTCTCATGTGCTCTCTCTCTCTCATTCTCTCTTTCAAATAAATAAATAAAATCTTTAAAAAAAAAAAAAGATTGATTAACCCCTGGCCTGACTTATCAAAAAGAAAAGAGAAAGGACCCAAATAAATAAAATCATGAATGAAAGAGGAGAGATCACAACCACACCAAAGAAAAACAATTACAAGAACATATTATGAGTAACTATATGCCAACAAATTAGGCAGTCTGGAAGAAATGGATGCATTCCTAGAGACGTATAAACTACCAAAACTGAGCCAGGAAGAAATAGAAAACCTGAACGGACCATAACCAGCAAGGAAATTGAAGCAGTAATCAAAAATCTCCCAAGAGGGTGCCTGGGTGGCTCAGATGGTTGAGCGTCTGCCTTCAGCTCAGGTCATGATCCCAGGGTCCTGGGATCGAGTCCCGCATCGGGCTCCCTGCTCCTTGGGAGCCTGCTTCTCCCTCTGCCTCTCTCTCTGTCTCTCATGAATAAATAAATAAAATCTTTAAAAAAAAAAAAAATCTCCCAAGAAACAAGAGTCCAGAGCTGGATGGCTTCCCATGGGGAATTCTTCCAAACATTTTTTTTTAAAGATTTTATTTATTTATTTGAGAGAGAGAGAATGAGAGAGAGAGAAAGAGCACAAAATGGGGGAGGGTCAGGGGAGAAGCAGACTCCCTGCTGAGCAGGTAGCCCGATACAGGACTTGATCCTGGGACTCCCAGGATCATGACCTGAGCCGAAGGCAGTCGCTTAACCAACTGAGCCACAAGGCACCCTCTTCCAAACATTTAAAGAAGAATTAATACCTATTCTTCTGAAGCTGTTTCCAAAATATCAAGATAGAAGGAAAACTTCTCAACTCTTTCTATGAGGCCAGCATTACCTTGATCCCAAAACCAGACAAAGACCCCACCAAAAAAGAGAATTACAGACCAACATCCCTGATGAACATGGATGCAAAAATTCTCACCAAAATACTAGCCAATAGGATCCAACGGTACATTAAAAGGATTATTCACCAGGACCAAGGGGGATTTATTCCTGGGCTGCAAGTTTGGTTCAACATCCGCAAATCAATCAATGTGATACACTACATTAATAAAAGAAAGGACAAGAACCATATGATCCTCTTAATAGATACAGAAAAAGCATTTGACAAAGTACAGCATCTTTTTTGTTTAAAAGTCTTCACAGTGTAGGGATAGAGGGAACATACCTCAGTATCATAAAAGCCTTATATGAAAAGCCCACAGTAAATATTCTCAAAGGGGAAAAGCGGATAGCTTTCTCCCTAAGGTCAGGAACACAGCACGGATGTCCACTCTCACCACGGATGTTCAACATAGTACTAGAAGTCCTAGCCTCAGCAATCAGACAACAAAAAGAAATCAAAGGCATCCGAATCAGCGAAGAAGTCAAACTCTCACTCTTTGCAGATGACATGATACTCTCTGTGGAAAGCCCAAAAGACTCCACCCCAAAATTGCTAGAACTCATACTGGAATTCAGCAAAGTGGCAGGATATAAAATCAGTGCACAGAAATCAGTTGCATTTCTATACACTAACAATGAGACAGAAGAAAGAGAAATTAAGAAGTCGATCCCATTTACAATTGCCCCAAAACCATAAGATACTTAGGAATAAACCTAATCAAAGAGGCAAAGAATCTGTACTCAGAAAACTATAGGACACTCATCAAAGGAATTGAAGAAGACACAAAGAAAAGGAAAAATGTTCCATGCTCATGGATTGGAAGAACAAATATTGTGAAAATGTCTATGCTACTTAGAGCAATCTACATATTCAATGCAATCTCTATCAAAATACCATCCACTGTTTTCACAGAGCTGGAACAAATAATCCTAAAAATTGTTTGGAACCCGAAAAGACCCCGAACAGCCAGAGGAATGTTGATAAAGAAAACCAAAGCTGGGGGCATCACAATGCCTGACTTCAAGCTCTCTTACAAAGCTGTCATCATCAAGACAGTATGGTACTGGCACAAAAACAGACACACAGATCAATGGAACAGAATAGGGAGCCCAGAAATGGACCCTCAACTCTATGGTCAACTAATCTTCGACAAAGCAGGAAAGAATGTCCAATGGGAAAAAGACAGTCTCTTCAACCAATGGTGTTGGGAAAATTGGACAGCTACATACAGAAGAATGAAACTGGACCATTTCCTTACACCACACACAAAAATAGACTCAAAATGGATGAAAGACCTCAATGTGAGACAGGAGTCCATCAAAATCCTAGAGGAGAACACAGGCAGCAACCTCTGTGACCTTAGCCGCAGCAACTTCTTGCTAGACACGTGTCCAAAGGCAAGGGAAACAAAGGCAAAAATGAACTATTGGGACTTCATCAAAATAAAAAGCTTTTGCACAGCAAAGGAAATAGTCGACAAAACCAAAAGACAGCCGACAGAATGGGAGAAGATATTTGTAAATGACATATCAGATAAAGGGCTAGTATCCAAAATCTATAAAGAACTTATTAAACTCAACACCCAAAGAACAAATAATCCAATCAAGAAATGGGCAGAAGACAGGAACAGACATTTCTACAAAGAAGACATCGAAATGGCCAACAGACACATGGAAAAGTGCTCAACATCACTCGGCATCAGGGAAATACAAATCAAAACCACAACGAGATACCACCTCGCACCTGTCAGAATGGCTAAAATTAACCACTCAGGAAACGACAGATGTTGGTGAGGATGTGGAGAAAGGGGAGCCCTCTTACACTGTTGGTGGGAATGCAAGCTGATGCAGCCACTCTGGAAAACAGTATGGAGGTTCCTCAAAAAGTTGAAAATAGAGCTCTCTGCAACCCAGCAATTGCACTACTACTACTAAATTGTATTTACCCCCAAAATACAAATGTAGTGATCCAAAGGGGCACCTGCACCCCAATGTTTATAGCAGCAATAGCCAAACTATGGAAAGAGCCTAGATGTCCATCGACAGATGAATGGATAAAGATGTGGTGTATATATACAATGGAATATTACTCAGCCATCAAAAAAATGAAATCTTGGGGGTGCCTGGATGGCTCAGATGGTTGAGCATCTGCCTTCGGTTCAGGTCATGATCCCAGGGGCCTGGGATTGAGCCCCACATCGGGCTCCCTGCTCCACAGGGGGTCTACTTCTCCCCCTCCCTCTGCTTCTCCCCCTGCTCAGCTCTCTCTCTCTGTATCTCTGTGTCTCGAATGAATAAATTTAAAAAAAATGAAATCTTGCCATTTGCAGCAACATGGATGGTACTAGAGGGTATTGTGCTAAGGGAAATAAGTCAATCAGAGAAAGACAATTATCATATGATCACACTCATATGTGGAATTTAAGAAACAAGGCAGAGGATCATAGGGGAAGAGAGGAAAAAATAAAACGACGAAATCAGAGAGGGAGACAAACCATAAGTGACTCTTAATCATTGGAAACAAACTGAGGACTGCTGGAGGGGATGGGGGCGAGAGGATAGGAGAACTGGGTGATAGACATTAAGGAGGGAACGTAATGTAATGAGCACTGAATATTATATAAGACTGATGAATCACTGACCTCTACCTCTGAAACTAATAATACATTATATGTTAATTAATTGAATTTAAATAAAAAATAATTTTTTAAAAAAAAGAATGGCCAAAAGAAGTTCTCTAAACAAAAGGAAAATGATAAAAGACAGAGCCTTGAATCATCAAGAAAGAAGAAAGAACATGGCAAGCAAAAATATGGGTAAATACAATGGGCGTTTGTCTGAGTTTTCTAAATTATATTTGCTGGTTTTAAAAAAATATAACACTGGTGTGGTTTTAAATGTATGCAGAAGAAATATTTAAGACAACTATATTATAAAAGGGGGAGGGAAATGAGATACAAAAGAAGGTAAGAGTTCTACACTTTGCTCAGAATGGTAAAATGTGGATACCAGTAGAAACCTCAATCGAGGGACATTCTACAAAATACCAGACAGTCTATAGGAGCCTAAGGAAACATGATGGCTCAAGGTATTGTGATTTCTGGATGAGATCCCGAAATAGAAAAAAGACATTAGATTTTTAAAAACTGAGGAATCTGAATAAAGTACAGACTTCAGTTTAAAATAATGTACAAATATTAGTTCATTAATTGTGGCAGATTTACCATACTAATGTTTATAATAGGGTGTGAATATATGAAAACTCTCTCTACTATCTTTGCAATTTCTCTGTAAATGTATAACTATTCCAAAATTAAAAGTTTCCTTTAAAAATTGCTACACCATAAAAAAAAACTTATCTTTTAGCAGAAAAAGCATAAGGATGAATCAAATAATCTTTTTTTTTTTTTAAGGAGCCCAGCATGGAGCCCAGTCAGGAGCCTGAACTCATGACCCCTAGATCAAGACCCTGAGATCAAGACCTGAGCTGAGATCAAGAGTCAGACACTTAACCAACTCAGCCACCCCGGCACCCCCAAATATTAGGTTCCATGTTTAGTGTGGAGCCCCATGTGGAGCTCCACACTAAACAGGAAGGTTTCCTCATCTCCCTCTTCATCATCATCATCATCATCATCATCCATTTTAACTATAACATCTAGAAAATAATATACTTGTGATCTGTGCAGCACCACGAATTAGCAGATGTTAATCTTTTGCCACGCATGTTTCAGGACTTTTGTTTCTTTTTGTTTCAGCTGAAGCTCCAGATCTTTACTATCTCTTTCCCTTTTATCCCCAGAGGTAACCACTATCTTGAGGTTATCATTCCTATTCATATTTTATACTTTCATTACATATGTTCACATCCAGATTCAATACGGCATTATTTTGGGTATACGTGTGCGTATGTGTGTGTGTACTTAATGGTATCCCACTGTTCCTAACCATTTACAACATTTTTTAGACTTAACATTGTATTGAGGTTGATCCACATCCATACATATAGATCTAGTTCATTCATTTTAATTTCTGCTTGGTTTTAAAGTATGGTGGGGGCGCCTGGGTGGCTCAGTCAGTTAAGCATCTGCCTTTGGCTCAGGTCATGATCCCAGGGTCCCTGGGATGGAGTCCGAATTGGGCTCCCTGCTCAGCAGGGAGTCTGCTTCTCCTTCTCCCTCTCCCCCTCCCCCTTCCTCATGCTTGCGCGCGCGTGTTCACTCTCTCTCTCTCTCAAATAATCTTTTAAAAAAATAAAAAATAGAGTATGGTGGTACGTTGTAAAATTATAATTTGTTTATTCATTCTACTATTTGTGTATGGTAGGTTATTTCCACTTCTTGGGCCATTCTTTAATAAATTTCCTTTCTAAAATTTGTTTAAAATTCACAGTCTCAAGAAAAAACAATCTGAGAACTACATTAAGTAAAAAACAACTTACTTGTTTTTGTGTGAGAGAGCAACATGAAAGTTGTGGTCATTTCATTTTTAAAAACAAGAACAGGAAACATAATACTTTTATAGTAAATAACTCAAAAGCAAAGTATACAGTTCAGTTCATTTCATGACCAGAAAAAGAGCCATGAGTACTTTCAGTTTCTAAATTACGCATTGTCTTTAAGTATTTTAACAAGCCTGCAATGCTCTAATAAACTAAAATCAAAGATGCTTTTTTAAATAGTTTCTTTTCTTGCCTTTATATTTTTAATATAAGTATACCATTGTTGCCCTAACACAGTGGAATTGTAATTGAATGCAAACTCCTATTTGGTGGGATTTATTCTTTAGGTGTGAGATAAAGGTTCAAACTAATTCTACCCCATATTGGAGACAGCATGGTACTCACCTTCATTTTTATTTGACCTGAGTATTGTGTGATCAATTCACTTCCTATTGGCAATTGTGACCCATCAAATGGCCTCTACCCATCTCATTACATCAGTTAGACTTGAGGACATTGGATTTTATCCTGTAAAAGATGTTTTATTTTAAAGATTTTATTTATTTAACAGAGAGAGCACAAGCAAAGGGGAGTGGCAGAGGGAGAGGGAGAAGCAGACTCCCTGCTGAGCAGGGAGCCCGACTTGGGGCTCGAACCCAGGTCTCTGGGATCATGACCTAAGCCAAAGGCAGATGCTTAACTGACTGAGCCACCCAGGTGCCCCCATAAAAGATGTTTTGAAGTATTCTAAGAATACTTAGCTCTTCAGGGCGCCTGGGGGACTCAGTCGTTAAGCGTCTGCCTTCGGCTCAGGTCATGATCCCGGGGTCCTGGGATCGAGCCCCGCGTCGGGCTCCTTGCTCAGCGGGAAGCCTGCTTCTCCCTCTCCCACTCCCCCTGCTTGTGTTCCCTCTTTCGTTGTGTCTCTCTCTGTCAAATAAATAAATAAAATATTTTTTAAAAAAAGAATAATTAGCTCTTCTATAATGCATTTAGAGAAGGATTTAGAAATACATATAATAATGGTGACTATAAGAGTGCCATCCATCTGGGGCACCTGGGTGGCTCAGTCGTTAAGCGTCTGCCTTCAGCTCAGGTCATGATCCCAGGGTCCTGGGATCGAGCCCCGCATCGGGCTCCCTGCTCCACGGGAAGCCTGTTTCTCCCTCTCCCACTCCCTCTGCTTGTGTTCCCTCTTTCGCTGTGTCTCTGTCAAATAAATAAATAAAATCTTTAAAAAAAAAAAAAAAAGAGTGCCATCCATCTGCTACAAAGAAAACAATGTTTTAAGGGAATGGATGTGATTGCCATTCTGTAATTCATTTAGAGAATTTTTTTTTAAAACAAATGTAATAAAGGGGCGCCTGGGTGGCTCAGTCGGTTAAGCATCTGACTCTTGATTTTGTCTCAGGTCACGATCTCAGGGTTGTGAGATTGAGCCCCACATGGGGCTCCACACTAAACATGGAACCTGCTTAAGATTCTCTCTCTCCCTCTGCCCCTACCGCCCTCTAAAAAAAAAAAAAAAAAGTAATAAAGATGGTTATAAGAGCTATGTGCATGCTACTTTGAGAAGAGTGTGTTATTTAAGGGAATCTGTGTCATAAGCCTTCTGTAATACACTTAAAAATGTGTTTAAAACACATGCAATAGAGAGATGTATAAGTGTGCTATATGCCTGCTACCTTGACAAAGTATTATTCTAGAGTAATTTGAATAACTTCAGAGAGAAAGAGTTCAGGAAGACCCCATTGAGTTTAAGGAACTCCTGGCATCATCTCCCAGTTGTGCATGCCTGACTCCGACCCTAAATAGCATATCATACACTTAGAACTACAGTGAGACAGACCATCACCAGGGCCCGTACTGGCCACTGGGGGGCATATATGCAGCAGATCTGAATAGCACTGCAAAGGCATTTGGAAAGGGAACTGATGCTAAAAATACAATGCACAGTAGGTTGGTCAAATCTCATGACCTGAACCAAACTGGGTCAATCCCTACTAACACAAAAATATCAACATTTTCCATAGGATTTAAACAACATAATATCAAATGTCCAGATACAATCCAAAATTACTTGGCATATAAAAAAATAGGAAATCTCAACTCACATGGGAAGAAAACAATCAACAGACAGCAATGCTGAAATGACACAGATGTTGGAATTATCAAAAAAAAGATATTAAAGCAATTATTATAAAAGTGTCATAAGTATGAATATTCTTGAAATGAATGAGAAGATGAAGTCTCAGTGAAGAAACAGAAAATAGGAAGATCCAAATGGTAGTAACAGTAATCAAAATTTTTTTAAATTGCTGCATGGATTCTCTTTGTTTCATATTGCTTCTATAACAAATTACTACAAATATAGTTATCTGAAACAAAGCAAGTGTCATATCTTACAGTCATGAGGATCAGACAACTAAAGTGAATCTTAACAAGGTTAAATCAAGATGTCAGCAGGACTGCATTTTTTTTGGAGGCTCCAGAGAAGAATCCATTTCCTTGCCTCTTCCGGCTTCTAGAGGCTGCCTTCATTCTTTGGCTCACGGTCCCTTTCTCCAGCTTCAAAGCACATCACCCCCACCTCTGCTTCTGTTACAGATTTTCTTTTTTGTCCCTCACAGTCCTGTGTTCCTTTTATAATGATGCTTGTGATTACACTGGGCCCACCCAGGATAATCTTCCTATCTCAAGATCCTTAACTTAATCACATCTGTTACAACAGAGAGAGAAAAAAAAAAAATTGAAAAACTGAACAAAGCTACAGGGGTCTATGAAAGAAATAATACAGGGGGAAAGAAAGTCTAATATTTGTCATTAGAGTCCAAGAAAGAGAGGAGAAAGAATGTGGTGCAGAAAAAATATTTGAAGAAATAATGGCTGAAATGCTCAAATTTGATTGGGCTACCTAAAGCTACATATGCAAAAAGTTCAGTGAATCCAAAACAGGATAAGCCTTAAAAAAAAAAAAAAAAAAAACCCCGGGGCGCCTGGGTGGCTCAGTTGGTTAGGCGACTGCCTTCGGCTCAGGTCATGATCCTGGAGTCCCAGGATCGAGTCCCGCATCGGGCTCCCTGCTCGGCAGGAAGTCTGCTTCTCCCTCTGACCCTCCCGACCCTCCCCCCTCTCATGTGCTCTCTCTCAAATAAATAAATAAAATCTTTAAAAAAAAAAAAAAAACCCAGCCCAGCCACGTCATAAGTTTCAAGACAAAGGAAAAAAACTTGAAAGCAGCCATAGAAATGATACATTACTTACAAGGGAACAATAACTATGGATTTTGCATTAGAAACCATGAGCGCCAGAAGAAAATGGAACAAAATTTTAAAGTACAGTTGATCCTTGAACAATTTGAGAGTTAGGGGTGCTAAGCCCAGCACAGTCAAAAATCTGTGTATACCTTTTGACTCCCTAAAAACTTAACCACTAATGGCTTACTGTTGGCCGGAAGCCTTACTGATAACATAAGAAGTTAATATATATTTTGTGTGTTCTATATATTATATATTGCATTCTTACAATAAAATAACTTAGAGAAAACAAAATGTTAAGAAAATCATAAGGAAGAGAGTGGAGGGGGATGGGCAAAAAAGGTGAAGGAGAGTGGAAGGTACAGGCTTCCAGGTACGGAATGAATAGGTCACAGGAATAAAAGGTACAGCATAGGGAATAGTCAATGGTATTGTACTAGCTAGCGTTGTATGGTGCCAGATGGTCGCTATACTTGCAGTGAGCATGGCGTAAGGTATAGAGCTGTTGAACCACTCTGTTGTACACCTGAAACTAACATAACATCATGTGTCAACTACTCCAAAAAAAGAAGAAAGAAAATCATAAAGAAGAGAAAATGCGTTTATAGCACTGTACTGTATTTATTGAAAAAGGTTGCATGTAAGTGGACCCATGCAGTTCAAACCCATGCTGTTCAAGGGTAATTCAACTCCTTCATTGTAGTGATGTGAAAAGCGAGGTCTCTGGAAAGATGAAGTGACTATCTTGAATCACAAGGTTCTTTAATCCTGTAACTTAATATGATAACCACTTTTCCGCCATCACAGCTTCCTTGGCTTTTCTGAGCATGTGTCCATACACATTTCTCTAGATGCTCTAACTAGCTCAAGCAAGAAGGGGTCCCCTAAAAGAAGTTGGGGTCCCTGATGGGACTCAAGATCAGGAGTGCAAAGGAGCATCAAGAACAAACTAAAGTTGAAACAATGGACGCTCTTCTTGTTCTTTCTGTTTCTGTCCACACGTTAGCCTCCCTCTTCCTTTGAGTGCGGACCATTTCCCCAGTCCACAAGACTGAAAACCAGTAGCTGCTGAGATTTACTTGTTGCAGGTCCAAGCTCAGGCCCTCACTAGGTCCCGGCTCTCAGAATATCTCAGAAGAGAGAAATGTTCCAACGTGGCATTAGATGTGTCCTCACTGACTGTAGTCGGGGAGCCGTAGCACGACTGTATAAAGTGACTGCTTCCATGGTAAACCTGGGATGATGGGTGGAGGGTAATTCTAGGAAGTGAGTCAGAAAGTGGAATGAATGCGGTTAACAACAGGCTTCCAGAACAAGTACCTACTATTTTTTGCTCTTGGCACACATTCCCCTAAGGCTTGTAGCAAGGTGTTGGAACAGATTGTCTAGGTTTACCGATTTTATAAAATCTACTCATTTGTATATTTTGTCATTAGTTAAATGAAGTTTTCCAGTTTTCTCTTTCACTAGAATATTGAAATAAATCTTGTTATAATCTTGCATGGTGTTGGCATGGAACGTTCCTCTTTTCTTCTCATGTTTCCACCAAGGGGAGGGAACTTCTCCTCCCCAGAAGGATATATAGTCTTTGTTCCCTCTTCCTCTTCCCCAAGTAAAAAGTGATTTCACTGCTTGGTAAGACATGCAGAATAAGCTCTGGGTGCTCCCTCTTTGGGAATGGCCAGTCCTCCAGACTCATTCTGAGCAACCCCGTCCCCACAAGGGAGACCCAGAGATGCCTGGCTATGTCAGGGACTAGCTAGGTAAATTCAGTTGAGAGAGGATGGATTGGGAAGTGCATCTGGCTGAGACCCAAACCATCTTCTCTCAGTCAGCTCTTCCAGTAAGGAAGCTGTTCTTGATGCCCAGCTGTCTGATTCCTGTGTCTGCTTCTGCATTAGTTGCCCTTTTTCAAACCTTAACACATAGTTGTTTGCTCATAGAAAAAAGAATTGTTCTTCTTTCGTTCAGTTATATTACCATCTTGCAGCCTTTTGTGATTTGTATAAGACAGTTCATATTTTTCCTTGTAGATAACAGCTTTGTTCCCAATGGTCACATTTGCTGAATTAAGGACATCTAGGTAAGTAAGGTATTCATGAGCTGACTTTGAAAGAACTGCTTGATTCTTACACACATACTCTCCATACTCCCTCCTGTTTTTATATTGTATTCGTTTCCTCTCCTCCTTAGGAAAAGAAGCCTTTTTGAAGAACTGTCTTCTTTGTGGGACCAAATGCTATCTCATACTACCTTTAATGCATTTTTGTGGCTAGAAGTTCCTATGATTCTATATATATATTTTTAAAGATTTTATTTATTTATTTGACAGAGAGAGACACAGCGAGAGAGGGAACACAAGCAGCGGGAGTGGGAGAGGGAGAAGCAGGCTTCCCGCTGAGCAGGGAGCCCGATGTGGGGCTCGATCCCAGGACCCTGGATCATGACCTGAGCCGAAGGCAGACGCTTAACGACTGAGCCATCCAGGTGCCCCTGATTCGATATTTAAATTGATCAATCTTAATTCCCTTTGTCTAAATTCCTTAGATTCAAAGTCAGAAGACCTCGCTTTAAACTTTGGTTCTGCCATCCACTAGCTGTGTGATATCCTGGCTCCTTTTCCTTTTCTATAAAGTGAGAGAGCTGGAGTAGATGGAGTAGATAATATTGAGGTAGGGAAACTGGAAAGGCTCCAATTCTGCTATTTTCCTGCTAGGACCTATTTACTCACATTCTGTATTTCACCTGGCATCTGAGTAAAAACCAGAGAAGCTACATTCCCACTCCAAGGGGAAAGCAAGAGAGTTAACCATTCTCCTTGGCCCCCAAACACGTGACAATAGCTAAGAAGAGCCGGATCCCAAACATGTTGTAGGACGTTAGCTTCAAACAAACCTCAGCTGATGCTGACATCAATGCTCCCTACCTTCAACAGTTTATGAAATAACACCTATAATTCACCAGTCACTCACCGTTGGTCAGACCCTACCCTGGATTCCTGAAGGAACACATATCCAGGACCCCTTTCCAATGTAAACCCCTAACACCCAGCAACAAGACTAACTCTCCTTTCCTTTCCGAGTCTCCCGGACACTAGGTCTGCTATTCTCTGTCACTCATGCTATTCAGTGAACTCTGTTTTCACTTCCTTCTCGCTCTCGTTTGACTTCTATCCTGTGCAAAGCCAAGAAGCCTCTTGGCTGGGCCTGTGGGACCCCCCTCTGGATCCTCGGACCCAGCCTGGCTGCTTCAATATCTCAGTTAAGGTCCCTTCCCAATCTAACAACCTATCATTTAATATTTCCAATAATGTCGTGCCATGTCAGGTGGAAAGAGAAAAGAAGTTAGGATTCATATGGGATAAAGGTCTAAGCTACATTTATTCTTTAGTAATCTATTAGTAGTTTACATAGTAACGGAGGTAAAACCTCCTAAAATAACCTGTTTGGATACAGATAAGAGAAACCCAGATTACAAACCTTTGTTATCAAAGACCCTGCTGAATGGCCTGGAGGGCTCAAAGCACAAAGGAATGAAAAGGAAATTTCTTTTGCCCAGGGTGCAACCTAGGAGCCCAGAGAAACGGCCAGAAGCGGTAGAAACTTACTCGTTTCCAAATACTGTTAGGTATGTAGGACAGAGGCCAATAGCCTTAGGGTTGACCTTCCACTTGGGAGTAGGTAGGTGGCAGCAATTAAGTACCTGTTTGCCGGAACCCCACCCTAAGCCAGAGACCTGATTCAGCCTCCAGGTGCTTCCTGGCAACCTGGGACACCTGGGCAAACCTGACGGACTCTGAACCTTGTTGGTCTACAAGGAAGGAGTTGAGACTATAAGATTTTTTTTTTAAAGATCTATTTATCCATTTAAGAGAGAGAGAGAGTGCGTGCACGCAAACAGGGGGGTGGGAAGGGACAGAGGGAGAGGGAGAGAGAGAATCTCAAGCAGACTCCCCACTGAGCTGGGACCTCCCCCCTCCCCAGATCACAACTAAGATGAAATCAAGAATAGGTCACTTAAGCGACTGAGCCCCCTGGGCACACCAAGATCTGGTATTTTTGTTAGGACTTTTTTTCCATTATGGAATATAAAATTGAAAAACAGAACATAGAAAAACATGCCAAATCCTACCATTTAGTTACAACCACTGTTAATGTCTTGATGTGCTTCTTTTTTCTTTTTTCTTTTTTTAAGTAGGCTCCGCACTGGTCGTGGAGCCCCACGCTGGCCCAAACTCACAACCCTGAGATCAAGAGCTGAGCTGAGATCAAGCATCAGATGCTTAACCAACTGAGCCACACAGGCGCCCCTTGGTGTGTGTCATTTATCCATTGACTCATTTAGAACAAATATCACTTAAGGCCCCTGGTGCACGGTGTGAAGCCCTGAGGAATCCTGAGGTAAAGTCAACAGACACTTCCTAGAGCCTGTAGCATTTCCTTCCGATCTTTTCTCAGTGTTTTTTTTGTACAGGCAAAAATGTTTGAAACTTCTCTCAAATTACAGAAACAGTTCCACCTCTCTCTTCTGTCGTCCCTGCTCCTTGACAGACCCTGTCGAGCACCATCCAGGACAACCTTATGCTTGGACTGATGCACTCTGGTGACTGTGGCAGATGCTGGTGGTGGCCCATATCCCCCTGGGCCCTCTGAGACCATCTGTGGCCGCAGTGGGCGGTTCCCATAATGCTGATGGCAACTCCCTTCACGTTCTCAAACCTGATTCTTCACCATTCTCAAATCGATTATTAACAAAGTCTTTGTTCCCATGTATGTCACTGCTGTGTGTCAGCTGCGCCTCGGCGGCCGTCCTAGCAAGGGGACAGCTGAAGAGGTGGTGGAAGTAGAAATGTATTGCGGCTAGATTTTACCATAGGTATTGTGTGCTCACGTGAGTGCTTATGCGCCTGCGCGTGTGCATGTTTCAATCCACTCTTTTCTTACTTAGGAAAGTACATGCCTATGTTTAGAAAAAATATATATCAAACAGATGCATCTGCACCCTTAACCCCCTTCCCCAGAAGCAACAGTTGCCAACGTTCTTGATGTGTTTTTCCAGAAATATTCTAGGTATAAAAAGCACAGATATTGAATATAGATTCCCTTTTTTATGTAAAAGGCAGCATAATATACACTTTACACTTCACCATATATATTTGGGATTCACCCCAAAATAGAGTTACCTCACTTTTTTTCCACAACAATGTTCAGTTGTTTGGAAATGTCCCTTTTGAATGGACATTTTGGTTGTTTAACTCGTTTGCTGTCACAAACAACTCTGCCTTGAACATCCTTATACACACATTTTTGTATACATGTATCACTACACTTTTGTCAACACTGAATATAATCAATGTCTTTTGATATTTAGTAGGTGACAGAGTTATTTTCTTATTTCATTTTTTTAATTTTTTCTTTTTTGTTTTCTTATTTTTGTCTGTTTTTTCTTTTTTTCAGTTTTATTTTCTTTTTTCAAAGTGGATTTTTTTATATGTTTATCAAACTGTTGATAATTCTTTTTCAGTAAACTGACTTTTTCTATTTTTTGCCCATTTTCCATCTTCCTAATGTAAGATAAAAAACTCTTGTGTTAAGGTTGGCCCCTTATTCAATCATCGTGCTACAAACATGTTGTCTTTTGCCTTTTTACCCTATGTGCTTTTCATCCCCAATTTAAAACTTTTTAGACAGCCTAATTTATTTTCTTTCTGGCTTTCTGGGTTTTGTGTCTTGTTTGGAAAAACCATCCTCCCTTCAAAACTATTTTGTGAAGTTACTTAGTAATTTATCCCAGCATTTTTCCGGGTTCTCAGTTAAATTTAAGACTCTGGAAATTATTTTAGGCTAGAAATCAGCCCTAATGTTTGTCCTTTCTACCTTGGCTCTGAGATCAATGATCCAGCTTCGCAGAAGTTTCAGGACAATCCAGATTTCCCAGGTCCCTGGCTTATTGGCATATTGCTGGTTGTGACCTAGGACCCCCAAGCCCTCTCCTGTGCACCGAGTTCTTGGTTTAGAACCCAGGGGGAACCTGCGCAGACCATCGTCACTGGGGCACATGGGTTCCAGGTGGCCTCACTGGGACTGGGTGCCCATGTGACTCGGTCACAGACTGTAGCACTTCCTCTGTAAATTCGGCTGGCTCCCGTCCCCTCTTCCCTCCCATCCCAGTTGTGCTGAGCCTTGCCAACTCTTCTCTGAGGACATTTGCATCATGCAGCAGCCGGAGGACTCTTGAGGACTGCTTCGCTGAGCCATGGTCTGTTCAGCTGCCTCCGTGGTGCTCCTGGTCATGACTCTCCCCCTGGTGAGGTCACCAGTTGCTCAAGCGTCTCAACCTGCGAGTAAGCCTGGGGCAAGTACCCAGGGAAGGTCTACAGAGCTGACATAGGGGCCTGTCAGCGTGAGAGGCAGCAAGGTGTGGATGAAGGGGCAGGTGGAGGCGCAAGGGCTGGAGGGAGAGGAAGTACTATAAAAAAGAGAGGCCAGTTTGTTATAAAATCTCTGAGAGGTCAGTCTTATTTTCCAGGGTGTGGGATAGCTTTTGTTTCTTTGAGTCACTGTGAACTCCAGTGATGCCAGCTACATTTTGGATAAAGGTTCTCCCAGTCAAGCTTATAATTTAAAAATGGAAAGAAAAGAAAAATTTTCCAGCATAGAGGACAGGAGAGAATCTGAAGAAAGACAGCAAAGTCAAGATTAGCACTTTTTGATCTCTGTTTTCTCCCAAGAAGACATCTGTATCGCTGTGTGTATCCGTATCCATATCTATATCTGTATCTGTTTTTAGATAGTACCCACATTCACATACAATTTTGAGAGAGGGAGGAGTTGGTGAGGAAATAATTTACAGGAACCAGAGACTAAGGGAAGATGCTGCCTTATGCTCGCCCTTGTGGCAGTTTCTATGGAGAGAACAGAATTCCCCAAGCCTCTGGGCCCCAGCCAGCTCTGCCTGGCCCTCCCCGCTGGTGTTCCAGACACAGCCATTTCAATTAGCCTAGAGGCCCAGGGACAGGTAAATTCAGGAAGGAATTAAGCAAAGCATGTTGACTCTCCAGGGTGTGCCTGGTTCCTGGGTTCAGGTGGGATTTGCAGGCCTTGGCAGAGTCCTTGAGGTTGCATCCCTGGCGCCTCCTACCGGAAGCCTGCTTTCCTCTCCTGATGTGCCTGCTTGATTCTGGCTAGGCAAAAAGAAGAGCTTCAAAGAGATGGAGTCACGCCAAATTACTCGGGCTAGCCCGAGCCCCCTGGGGAAGAAGGTGTCCCTGGAAGAAACCTGGGGTCAGCATCCTCTCAGAGGTCTCTCCTCTGTTCCAGGCACAGAGTCAGGCTGGAGGGGAATTGGGGCAGCAATTGGACCAGAAGAGTGGAGAAGGTGGTGAGTGGATGGAGTGGACAGGAGGAGGAAGGAGGGAGGGGTGGGAGGGCAAGGGGGGAAGACAGGGAGCAGGGAATGAGGCTGAAGAGGACCCACGGAAGACTGGATCCATGGCTGGCCACAGTGGACACTCAGGTCCAGAGGCCAGTTCTCTAGCTGTGAGGCCTGGAGAAAATCACTCATCTTGGAGAGCCTCATCTATAAAATGAGGGGATGGTGACATGGAGCTGTATGTGAATGCAACGTAGCTAGTGAGGGGTTATGGCCCTCTCCAGTCTTGTCAGCTCCTAGCTGGGCTATGGGAAGTGGGATCTGCCCGGGGTCCAGTGACCAGCCAGGTGTGGGAGGCAGAAGGGGACCAGCCCATGGCCTTGCCACCTCTCCTCTACAGCTGCCCCCTCTGCTCCTGTAGAATCAGTCCTGGCCTCGGTCTTTGTACAGCTGGACTTGCCAAATCAGACCTGGCCACTGGCACTCTCCAGGACCCTGACTCACCCCCTTGCCTCGGCTTCCTCTTTCCCAAGAACTCTCACTGGCCTCAGCCTCACAACAGGTAGGGCGGATTCTATGGAGCCCTGCCTCTCAGTGGGCCTTCCATCACTTGTGGGGGACGGGGAGCTCAGAGAGAAGGGGGCACAGGCTTCCCAGGTCTTCCACAGCCAGCTCGCTTAGACCGCTGCTGACCCCTCCCATTTCCTGGAGGGTCTCCATGGCCCAGCTCCTTCCTCACCTCCCCACCAGACAGACCCTTCCCTTCCTGTTCCATGTCCCCATCTTCTAAACTTTGGCAGAGGCCCAAGAGGCAGCCGGTGGTGCGCTGGGACTTCTCTGACCCCCGACCCCACCCCTGATGACTTTGCCCAGCAGGACCTCTGCTGCTTTGAACCCTGAGTGAGGAGGCGGTCCCTGAAGGCTGAGGCTGTTGTGACTTTGGGATGGTTCCAGACAGCCAGCCCTAGAGTGGCTCAGGCGTCAGAGGCCTGGCTCTCTCATACGGCCTGCCCACGTCTTGTCCCCGCCCTCTGCCGCAGAGTGTAACCTCCACAGCTGTGGGCAGACCTATTGTGCTTGCCTGTCTGGGTACCAGTGGAACACCAGCGTCTGCTCCCGTCACCCTCCCTGCGAGCCCGCCCACAGCCACAGGCCCTGTGGCTGTCTGGTCCTCGGCCCCGCTGAAGCCGGCTCCTGCCAGTTGCTGCCACCTGGTGAGGAGATTTGGGAACTTGGAAACCAATGGGCCCCTGGGAAAGAAAGCCTGTGTTTTCTCCTCTCTAACCCCTGTATTTCAGCCAGCTGGCCCAAGCCCAGGAGCTCCGCTGGGTGGGAGAATCGCCAGTTATCCTGGCGGGTCACAGCCTCAAGCTTGGGACTGAGTAGTGAGACTAACGAACAACAGGGCTCCTGAGACACATGGACAAGGAGAGAAAGGGCTAGAGTGACAGCTGTTGACCCTAGAGGGCCAGGAAGGGGCTCCAGCAGCCCCAGGCCCCTAGGGGAGGGGAAATCGTGGGCCACAAGACTTCCCTGATTGGTTCCCAATGACAGGTCTCATCCAGGGACAAAACAAAACAAAACAGTACTGGGGGCAGTGGGGAGGGAGTGACGAGGAACGGGCTTCCGAAGATGGGGAAGGAGTCGGCTTAACCGCAGAGGGCCACAATTCCTGCTCCAAGGGGTACCTGCCTTCTGCCTCCCTGCAGTCCCCGGAAGGCTGAGCCTGACCTCCTCGGTGCAGACACCTGGCGCCCCTCTGAATCTGACCCTTGTCAAGAGCCGTGAGACCACCAACCTGAACTGGGTCCTGCGGCATGCGGGCAGTCCCACACCCATCCTCCTGCAGCCAGGGACACATGTGTCCCTGGCCTCTAGCCCGGGCCAGGCTGTCCTCAGCATCCTCAACGTCTCGCATAGATGGGCAGGTAGCCAGCCTGCCCTTCCTTTCATCTCTCTTCTCCTCTGCCTTGCCCTTCTCTTCGTCCTTCTCTTCCCCTGCTTCCCTCACCTTCCTCCTCCTCCCTCTCTTCTCCTTCCTGCTTTTCTCCCCCCTTCCTTTCCTTTTGCATCTTTCCATTTATTCATTCTGGGGAAACAAAGGCTAAGGAGCCCACTAATGTGAACAATTTTAACAGGAGAATGCTGAAGGTGGGGTGTCAATTTCGGCAGAGAACAGACATTGTGTTTTACTTCAAGATGTTGCAGTGGCCCTCAGGTGGTTCGGGAAGGGCATCCCCTCGCAGGAAAGAGGTTCACTTGGAACCCATGGCTCCAGGCTATTAAAGAAAAATGTCAGGAGCCTCTTCTCCAGGCCTCTTCCTCCTAGAAATCCTTTCGGGGGCGGGGATCTTTGTTGCTGGGCTTAAGGAGAGGCCGGACCGGGAAGGCAGACCTCAGGTGTGGCTTTAGAAGCAGCAGAGCTTCTGTGGCACGGGTGGGGGCCGGAGGAGCTGGGAGGTGCAGCAGGTGTGTATCTGCAGGTGAGTACATGTGCTGCTTCGAGGCTCAGGGATTCAGATGGGAGCTGTCCCAGGTGGTGAAGGTGCCTCTGCAGGCAACCGATGTGGCTCGGCTTCCAGACCAGCTCTCCATTTCCTGTGCCACCTGCCCTGGCTTCCAGCTGACCTGCTGCATCCCCAGCACGCACCTGGCTTACACAGCTTCCTGGAGTCCCAGGGAGGGCAGCAAAGGTACGGAGGGGCTGTCGGGGCCGGGGGACAGGCGGCAGCTGGTCTCCAGGCAGCTGGCTCTCCAGCTCGCAGGAAGCAGAGGCTGCAGTTCAACCTGGGAGTTCTGGGTCCAAGTCCAACCCTGTTTTTACCCCACAAGCAATCCTAATTGTATTGATACAGCAAAAACCACATGAATGTAGATATGTTTGCAAAATGTTTTCACACAATCTTAATGAACTCTTGCAATATACTCTGTGAAGCTCGTTTGGTGATAGTCCCCATTCTACAAATGAGGAACCTGGCTTCAAGTCCTGGGGCTAGTTAGAGACCCCCAGGTGTCCCTCCCCAAAATCCAAGCTCTGCCTTCATAGTTTGATGCTCTCGTACCGCTCAGTTCTTCCGCACTGCGTCATCTGCTTCTGAAGTTGCTAGAAAGACTGAAAGGACATCTCTGGGCCTGCTGGGTTCTAGGTCTATTCCAGGCCCAGTAACTGTTCCCTCTCTCATGTTATCTTCAGCCTCCTTAGTCAACAAGCCAGGCTCCCGGTGCTTTGTGCTGGCCGTTCACAACTGCCCTGCGGCCGACACCACGTACACTTGTGAGCTGCAGAGCCCAGGACTGACCCCTCTCAGGGTCCCCATCTCTGTCACCGTCATCCAGGGTACGTGGGACTTGGGGTCCAGCCGGTTGACCTCTTACTGCTTGCCCTGCGTGCTCCTTGACGTTTCCCTGCACTGGGCCGCACAGCCCGTCTCCAGAGCCTGAACAGGTTTCTGCCCCAGAAAGGCTGGGGCTGGACTGTGGTTGCCGAGCCTCCCTGATATCATTCTTCAGATGGAGACACCGCCTGCCCTGAGGTCTCCTCAGCTGTTGCCTGGAATGTCACCAAGGCTGGCCACGTGGCACAGCCCCCATGTCCGGTGAACAGGACGGGCACAGTGAAGCGGACCTGTGGGCTTGATGGGACGTGGGAGCCCGTTCACAGCAGCTGCTCAGACCCAGAGCTCCTGGCCTTGCATCACAGAGCCCGGGTAAAGCTTCAGGCCCTGCTGCCCACAGGCCTCACCCTCCATGACCTACCCCTTTCTTACTCGGGACCTAGCTTTAGAAGCCTTTCCCTCTGAGGCTCGGCCTGAAGGTCACTCACCTTCTCCGAACTGGAGCCCAGCAGAGCCAGGGAGTGAGGCGGGGGCCAGAGAGTGCCCAGCATTCTCATTGTGGGGAGCGTGCTATTCTCCAAACTTAATCCCACCAAATGTCTGTTCCATTAACATGGGTGTCAGTTCCTTCCATGTGGCTCACTCGATCTTTGCTTCTGTCCCCTTGAGACTGGTGTGGGGATGGGGAGGAAAGAGCTGGATGGAGGAGGAATGGCCCCTCCCCCGTGAGGACTTGCCCACCCCACTCCCCAGTTCCTGCTGTCTTGTGTCTCAGCTGCTACGGGCAGGCCAGGGCTGGCCTGCTGGGGAGGTGCCACAGATCCTGGCACAGCTGTCGGAGCACGTGATGGCGATGAGCTCGCCCTCTGACTTGTTGGCACTGCTGGGCACCATATCATTCCTGGCCAAGGTGGTGGTGGATGCTAGAATACAGCTTACCCGCAGGGCCCTGGAGGTGAGCTCTCTGAGCCATGGCAGGGGCCAGCTGGGTAGTAGGGGCCTGAAGCTCTTTACCTCTGGGCACTTCTGTCCCCCTGACATCATCATGGGCTGTCAGCCAGCAGACGTTTCTAGAGTCTGAGTGTCTGCTTCCCTGGTCCATCTCTCCTCTTGGACACCAGTCTCAAGGCCATGAAATGTGGAGAAGGTCTGATGCTGATAACACATGGGAGGTCAGGAAAGGCAGGAAGGGGTGTGAAGATGTGAGTTCAGAGCATTCATGCACATGCAGACGCGTGCATATGATGTGAAGCCCCCCCCCACCACCCCCTGAAACACACACACACGATACCTACATGGAGATACTCAAACACTCTTGGCTTGGCTGGACTCACCTAAACCAGCTCTCAATATGGGCAACAGTTGGTGACCAATAAGAGGCATCCGAAAGAATAATCAGGGGCAACGACACAACACACTTCCTATCTGGGAATGTACATCACATGTGGGTGGATGGATGTGCATGTGGCCTTCTACTTCAGAACATCATGCCCTCTACCACTGGGTACCATTCTTAGCTTTACAGACCTGTAGGGGTCAAGGAATTGGAAAGGGGCCCCATAGGGCCTGGGTGGCCTGAGGGATGGAGGGGAGAGAAAGACTGTCAGATGGAGAGGCTGGATTGCATCAGGAGACCACATACTTGAAGCCACCCCAGTGGTGAGCTGAACAGCTCCCCATTCTTCCCATATAGAAACTCTTCCTTCACAGGTCTGTCTTCCTCTCCCCCTTTCTCTCCACCCGTGGGTCTTCTGCTGGACTAGGAAAGGTGGCTTTGGGGCCTAGAGTTCCCTGTGCCCCTGGCCCAGTGCTATGGGCTCTAGCGGCCAGGGCTCATCTCTCTTTTGGGATCTCTCTGTTGGGCGTCACAGGCTCTCCTGAAAACCACAGACAAGGTCCTAGACATGGACACCGGCTCTCTGTGGGCCCCAGCCCAGGCCCAGAAACCCTCAGCGGGCTCAGATTTCCTGCTGGCTGTGGAGACCCTGGCACGCAGCCTGTGCCCACAGGATCACCCCTTCTCCTTCAGCTTACATAACGTGCAGCTACAGACCCAGCTCCTTGGACCTGCGTTTCCTGCTGACTACAGAGCCTCCTTCTCCACTCAGGCCCCATTGCAGGCATGCATTCCTAGGCGCTCACTGGCCCCACTGGGCCATAATGGAACGAACATCAGTGTTACTAGCATGCTACTGCAGAAACTGGACCATCTTCTGCCCTCAAACTACGGCCAAGGGCTGGGGGACTCCTATGCCACTCCTGGGCTGGTCCTCTCCATCTCCATCATGGCAGGTGGCCAGGCCTTCAACCAGGGAGAGGTCATCATGGACTTCGGGGACACAGCTAGCACTCCCCACTGTGTCTTCTGGGACCACGATCTCTTCCAGGGCAAGGGGGGTTGGTCAGATGAAGGGTGCCAGGTGCAAACCGCTCACACCAGCCCCACCACTCGGTGTATCTGTCGGCACCTCACTGCCTTCTCCAGCCTCATGTCCCGAAATACTCTTCCAGAAAACCCCACCCTGGAGCTGCTGAGTCGGGTGGGCTTGGGGGCCTCCATCCTGGCACTGCTTGTGTGCCTGGGCGTGTACAGGCTGGTGTGGAGAGCCGTGGTACAGAACCAAGTTGCCTACTTACGCCACATGGCCCTGCTCAGCGTGGTGCTCTGCCTTTTGGCTGCGGACACCTGCTTCCTGGGAGCCCCACTGCTTCCTCCGGGACGCCAAAGCCCACTCTGCCTGGCTGCTGCCTTCCTCTGTCACTTCCTCTACCTGGCCACCTTTTTCTGGATGCTGGCTCAGGCCCTGATGTTGGCCCACCAGCTGCTCTTCGTCTTCAGTCAGCTGTCCAAGTGCCGAGTACTCTCCCTGATGGTGGTCCTTGGCTATATGTGCCCGATGGGGTTTGCAGGTGCTGCCCTGGGCCTCTACCTACCCCAAGGGCAATACCTGGGGGAGGGGGCATGCTGGTTGAATGGGAAGGGCGGGGCACGCTACACCGTCGTGGGGCCAGTGCTGGCTATTGTGGGCGTGAATGGGCTGGTACTAGCCATGGCTGTGCTGAAGCTCCTGAGACCTTCACTGTCAGAGGGGCCCCAGGTGGAGAAGCGCCATGCCCTTCTGGGGGTGACCAAAGCCCTGCTCATTCTCACCCCCATCTTCGGCCTCACCTGGGGGCTGGGCCTGGCCACTCTGCTGGAGGAAGTCTCCATAGTTCCTCACTACATCTTCACGGTTCTCAACACCACCCAGGTGGGTGACAGTGTGGTGGCTGTGTTTTTGCCCTTTTAGATGGTCTAAGTCACTGCCAGTCCCTTCTCAAGGAGATATCATGGTGAAGCAGAAGAAATAGTCTCAGGAATTTTAGAAGACTTAGGTTTGGATTCCATTTCCTCCGCTGACTAGCTGGAGAACTTTGGACAAACCTCTGTGAGCTTTGGTTTTCTTATCCGTAAAATAGTATCTGGTTTTGCCAGAGAAGTCAGGGAATTGTCAGTACTCAAAACTTTGATATCTATCCTTTGTAACCAAAGCAGTGAGAGAAGTACCTGAAACTGATTCTATGCACCAAATGATGCGAATATGCAGAAAACTCTAGATGGGAAGCCTCGGGACATGAATTAGACAGGAAGACAGAGGCTAAAGGAAAAGGAGAGGGAAAAGAGTTGACTTTGGTTGATTCCTTCCTCCTTGACTAACTTATCCCCATATCTCTCTTTTAGGGTGTCTTCATCTTACTGTTTGGTTGCCTCACAGACAAGAAGGTGAGTCTGCCCACCTAACCCGTCTGACTTGCGGTGCCCAGGCCAGGACTTGGGCTGGCATAACCAGGGCGTTATGTCTCCTGCAGATACGAGAGGCTTTACCCAAATGCTTCTGCCGCACCCAACCCTCCAACTCCACCATCTCCCTGGTGAGTTGCTGGCTTCAAATCCTCAGTTCTCCCGCTGAGAGCAGGTTAGAAGCAGCTGTTCCAAGCCTTCCTAAGAGGCACAGCTAGGAGCCGAGAGGAGGTTGGGATTGTCTTTTAGAATGAGCATGTTTCAGGTTCAAACTCCCCAACAATGGAGAAAAGAGCCCCGTCAGAGCAGTAGAGAGTCAGGTTCCTGGGCTCCTGATTCCAACCTGGGCTCCTGGGGACTCTCTTTGTCCCTGGTTTCTCCATTTGAAAGTCTGCCTCCAGTTACTATATGAAGGGAATAGGTAGGATCGGTAAGCATGGGAGTCAGCGTAGCCGAGAGCAGAGTTCCTAGGATTACTGTGGCCCCGGCAGGAGGGCAGGTGAGACCGTGAAGATGGGTACAACCTCATCAAAGGAGAGTTGATGATAATAATAATAATCACCCTGCAGCTGGGCCTTTCTGTCCCTTCCTAGGCTACATATGAAACCTACATCCCAGAACACAGCAAAGGAAGAAGTGAAGATGCCAGGTGGGAAACAAGCCTTCCTGGGAGCAGTGTGAGTGGCACAGAATGAAGCCGAGCGTAGCAAAGCGCTTCCTGGCGCAGAAGGCTCTTCTTCTTGTAACTGTCCCAGCCCAAGGGTTGGAAAACAGACTTTTCCAGCATAGACATTTCTGGATGGGATGGGGAAGGTGGAGGCCTCAGAGAGTAGATGGCATAGCATCTTCTATTGCTTTCACAGAAAGCTGGAGGGAATTTTACTACCACCAACCCTTGATTCAGTTCACTCAGGAAATTCCTTTTTTGCACTGTCAAATATTTAATTATCCTGAAAAACCTTTGCTTGGAAAGAATTGCCATTGGTGGGCTTGGTATCCAGAGGGGAGGGCAGCCTTGCAAGTTCTCCTTCACCAGCCCAGAGCTGCAGGGCGAGCCCTTTTATGGGGAAGGCAGAAGCTTTGAGTGAACCACACGAGCTCATGTTGCTCCTCCTCCAACGGAGTCAAGGGAATGTGCCTGAATCCACGAGGATGGGTCCTGGCCCAATGCTCTGAGCCCTTCTGCCCTCCCAGAGCTCAGCCATTGGCAAAGACAGGCTAATGTTTCCACTAGTCACGTTCCTTTCTCTTGCAGGTCACCTGTCCCCACTAAACTATTCAAGCAAAAATAGCATGAAAAACTAGCCAAAACTACCTAAGGAATAAGCCTGCCTCTGCTGTAAACATAATCAACAGATATTAAAGTTCAAAATGATTGCAATTAATCATTTTGCAAGTCTCAACCAGTTTTTGACTAATCAATAGTTCATGTTACAGACATATTTGATAAAAATTGTTTTATCTTTAACTATTCAATGATTTCCTTTCTGATTATTTCTTCTCTATGGCTAGCAAGAAAAAGGATGGCTTAATAACAGGAACTCTGATCTTCCAAACATTAAAGGTGAAGGGCAGATTTTGGTTCTTTTCAAAGTTTAGGAAAAGGTGAAGCTAATAGGTCCCTTTCTTTAACTTTCACAACAATATCAATATAAATGTAAGTTTCATAGACGTATGCATGTATACGCCAAGTCACTGATCTGAGCACCTTTGTAAGAATGCATTAACAACTTTATTTTTTTTTAAAGATTTTATTTATTTACTTATTTATTTGACAGAGAGAGACATAGCGAGAGAGGGAACACAAGCAGGGGGAGTGGGAGAGGGAGAAGCAGGCTTCCCGCTGAGCAGGGAGCCCAACACGGGGCTCGATCCCAGGACGCTGGGATCATGACCTGAGCCGAAGGCAGACGCTTAACCACCGAGCCACCCAGGTGCCCCTGCATTAACAACTTTAAAGTACAGAAGAAGTTACCACAGACTGCCAAGGATTAAAGTGACAAGATGACAAACACTGGCATTTAAAAGTCACGGGCTCAGGGTGCCTGGGTGGTTCAGTCGGTTGAGCCTTGGTTTTCGGCTCGGGTCATGGTCTTGGTGTCATGGGATCCCCAGTGCCAGGCTCCACACTCAGCATGGAGTCTGCCTGAGAATCTTTCCCCTTCCTTCTCCCTCCCCCTCTGCTCCTTCCCACCCCTGGCATGCACACGCTCTCTCTCCAAAATAATAAAATATTTTTTTAATTATATTTTTAAAAAGTGACAGGCTCAAGATAAGACTAGATATGGAGAAGAAATATTTAAGAAAAGTCTTGAGAGGAAACAAGGACATCTAGCTGAATTAACTCAAGGAATCCACAAGATGATGACAGGGTTCTGAAAATTTTTCAACTGAAGAAATGAAAAGAATCCTCATGAATGAGTCTTTGTTAAAAAATTCATGGCTATTTTTATAAAATGCAAAGGGAACATTTTCTGTTGAAATGCAAATGGATATGCTGTTGAAAACGTTTTTCTTACAAACATGGATCTGTGTGAATATTTTCATTGTATATAAACCAGTGCAAATATTTCTCTAAATGAATTCAATCATTTTTTTCAAAGAGAAGATACCAACTCAGCAGGGCAATTGCAACATTTCTATGCCTCAGACCTGTCTCAGCCCCTAAGGGAGGCGGGAGGCAGGGAGCCACTGAAACAGCCAGGCCTCTGCCTGCGGGTTTCCCTGGCAACAGAGTCCCGTCTCAATCGCCCTTGCACTTCATCAATATTTACAGTCTTAATTTTTTTAATTATAAAATTATTTTTGAATATTTCAACTAATACACATTCACTTTAAAAGCAGCAGAGACTTTCTGAGCATGCTTCTGTAGAAATCTATGTCTTCATTCTCTTTCTCAAATGATGGCACGTACTGCATGCTCTGTGGCTAAAAACACACTTTAGAATTGATCAATGAAATGACATGAAGCCTTTGTTCATTTGACCCTCACATAAAAAAGGACTGAAGAGAAGGTTCTGGAGGTAAATATAAGAAGTGAGGCTTAGCAGCAATTCCATTTCTAAAAAGACGACTTAAAGAAGTAAGTAGAGGGTTCCCTGGGTGGCTCAATCGGTTGAGCGTCCGACTCTTGGTTTTGGCTCAGGTCATGATTGAGGTCTGCGTTGGGCTCCACGCTCAGTGTGGAGTCTGCTTGAGATTCTCTCCCTTTCCCTCTGCCCCTGCCTCCCCACCCGTGTGTGAGCTCTTTCTCTCTCAAATAAAATAAAATCTAAAAAAAAAAAAATATTAAGTAGACAAGCGAGCAGACAAATGTACAAAAGATGTATATTCTAGGTGTTTATATCCTTAAAAAAGAGGCACTTGGTAAAACAAATTAGGACATATCTACCAAAGGAATGCTATATGGTCATTACAAATGATGATGTATCAGGGCGCCTGGGTGGCTCAGTTGGTCAAGCGTCTGCCTTTGGCTCAGGTCATGGTCCCGGGGTCCTGGGATCGAGCCCCATGTCGGGCTCCCTGCTCAGCGGGGAGTCTGTTTCTCCCTCCCCCCTCCTCTGCTTGTGCTCTCTCTCTCACACTTGCTCTCAAGTAAATAAATAAAATCTAAAAAAATGATGATGTATAGCTAAACCTACTGATATAGCTAAGTAAGACAGAAGGGTTCCAGAACAGCATTATACTAGCCAATTCTGGTCCATACCAAAATTGGGTCCATTTGTGTCCCTACAGATATGTGTGCATTGAGAAGGAGAGACACCAAAATATTAACAGTGGTTATCTCTACTGGATTTTTCATTTTTTCTTACTCTATAAATATTATTTGAATTATTTTTTTACAATGAGCATGTATTTTTGTTAGAAAAAAGTGATTTTGAAAAAGTTATTCTGAACATTTTGCATATTTAAAAATAGAAACTTGACAAGCAAGTAACACAAAGTATCGCCTGGAATTTAGATTTGTATGGAAGGGTGGACTACATTAGGGGTTCCTGAGAAAGCTTTGAACCACCCTTTTGGAGTTCTGTTTTGGGAATCAATTCTGTCTGATCACTGACAGTCCCTTAAGTGGGAGGGGGAAAGGGTCCCCTAGTTGAGTGCAGCCAGAAACATTGCTAACATATCCAAATGCTTTGTCTCTTTCACAATAATGCATTCCTTTTCAGAATAGAATTTTTACTCAGTATGTTTGTCATTCCATCCCCCACATTCTCCCATTTCCTCTCAATCAGTGATCCCTATTCATTGAAAAAGATCAGAGTCCCAGATAAGCCACAGAGGACACAGACAGAGGACCTCTGAGTCACCCATTAAATCTCAAAGGAAGACTGGGAGACCTGCTGCTGCTTTTCACTCCTCAAGAGAGACTGGAATTGAAGAGGCCTAGAGAAAATAAACAAAAACGAGAAGGGATGGGGGAGAAGATAGGCTGAGAATTAGGATTCTTCTCTCTGGAAAGATGGATGTAAAGGGGGCAAGAATTTTTGTTTTGCTGGTTGCTGTAGCTTCAGTATCTAAAATATGCTTGACACGTAACAGGCACTCAGTAAGTATTTACTGAACGAATGAACTATACAGACCACAGGAAGAACGTGGACTTTTACTCAGAATCAGAGCCCCCGAGAAGCAAACAGTTGGAGGGGGGCGCGGAGTGCGGAAGCACACTTCTGAAGTTTGAATGAAAGATGAAGGCAAGTGAAGGCCCCACTCCAAAATGGTTATTTAGTGGAATAGAGGGGATAATTAAAGTATTATATGAAAAGAGAGGTACGTAAGTTGGGATCTTTAAGAATAGCATAACCAGGGCGCCTGGGTGGCTCAGTTGTTAAGCGTCTGCCTTCGGCTCAGGTCATGATCCCAGGGTCCTGGGATCGAGTCCCATATCTGGCTCCCTGCTCTGCGGGAGGCCTGCTTCTCCCTCTCCTACTCCCCCTGCTTGTGTTCCTGCTCTCACTATGTCTCTCTCTGTCAAATAAATAAATAAAATCTTTTAAAATAAATAAATTAATTAATTAGTTAAAAGAATAGCATAACCAGTTTGAGATATCTGAGAACAAACAGCAATGTCTACTTTAGATGGAGGCACTTATAACCACGACAGCCAAGGGTGGTCTTTTGTAGCAGTGATGCTACTGAAAACAGCTCAGCTTTCTCTGACATGCAGAGAATGTTTAGAAATAGCATATAACTTACGTAAAGTTGGGTGAACCCATGACTCAACTGCACAACTAGAACTTTAGCAACACCACTGAAGCCCTCTCCAACCCAATCCCCCTGCCTCCTGCCCAGGGGTGACCTCTGCTCTGAATGTTTTTGATATAGCATTTAAAAATTTTTTTGTATGGTGAAACACAGGAAATTTATCACTTTAACCATTTTAAGCGTACAGTTCAGTAGTGATAAGTACATACACAATATTGTTCAACCAATCTCCAGAATTCATCTTTCAAAACTGAAACTCTGTACCTATTAACTCCCCATTCCCCTTACTCCAATCCCTGATAACCATCATTCTACTTTGTCTCTATGAATGTGACGATTTTGTATACCTTGTACAATTAGAACTATACAGTATTCCTCCTTTTGTGACTGGTTTATTTCACTTAGCATACTGTCCTCAAGGTTCATCCCTGTTGTAGGCTGTGACAGGATTTTTAAAGCTGCATAGTATCCTACTGTGTGTATACACACATTCAGCCACCAGTGGACATTTGGGTTGCTTTCCCTTATTGGCTATTGTGAATAATGCTGCTACGAATGTGGGTGTACAAATCTGAGACACTGCTTTCAATTCTTTTGGGTGTTTACCTAGACATAGAGTTGCTAGATCATGTAGTAATTCCATTTTTAATTTTTTGAGGAACTGTCATGCTGTTTTCCACAGCGGCTGCACCATTTTATATTCCCACCAGCAGTGTACAAGGGCTCCGGTTTCTCCACCATGTGCTATTTTCTGTTTTGTTTTTGGTTTTGTTTTGATAGCAGACATCCTAATGGATGTGAGGTGCTATAACAATGTAGTTTTGATTTGCATTTCCCTAACGACTAGTGATGTTGAACATCTTTTCACATGCTTATTGGTCATCTGTATAACTTTTTTTTTTTAAAGATTTTATTTATTTATTTGCGAGAGAGAGAATGAGAGACAGAGAGCACAAGAGGGAGGAGGGTCAGAGGGAGAAGCAGACCCCCTGCCGAGCAGGGAGCCCGATGCGGGACTCGATCCCGGGACTCCAGGATCGTGACCTGAGCCGAAGGCAGGCGCTTAACCGACTGAGCCACCCAGGCGCCCCTGTATAACTTTTTTAGAGAAATGTCTATTTAAATTCTTTGCCCATTTTTAAACTGGGTTGCTTCTTGTTTGTGGAGTTGTAAGAGTTCTTTAAATGTTCTGGATATTATCAGATATATGATTTGCAAATATTTTCTCCCATTGGTTGCCCTTTCACTATGTCCTCTGATGCACAGAAATCTTTTATTTTTATGAAGTCCAATCTATTTTGTTGTTGTCACCAGTGCTTTTGGTGTTATAACCAAGAAAGCATTGCCAAGTCCAATGTCATGTAGCTTTTACCATTTTCTTCTAAGACGTTTATCATTTTAGCTCTTGTGTTTAGGTCTTTGACCCACTGTGAGTTAATTTTTATATATAGTGTAAGGTAAGGGTCCAACTTCATTCTTTTACCTGTGGCCCTTCCATTTTCCCAACACCATTTGCTGACAAGACTGTCCTTTCTCCATTAAATGGTCTTAGCACTCTTGCCAAAAATCATTGGACCACATAGTGAAGATTTATTTCTGGGTTTTAAAACAAACTATTATCTCCAAGAGGTTGTCCTTGGGTCAGTGATGGGGCTGAGCCCCACTGACCCCTCCAACCGCACTTCCACTGACTATCTCTGCTGGGTTCTGTATCTGTTCACTGAAGAAGCTGAACGGGCAAGGGGAATCTCTTCTCTTGGGTGCGTAGGTCCCTGTGAGCAGAGGCCTTGAGTCGTCACGCCACAGCTGACAGCTGACAGGGATCGAGACCAGAGTATTCCTTCAGAAATGAGTTGCACAACTGAGAAGTCACTTGCCGATGTTAATGCTCTCGTTGAAAGATGAAGAGATCATGATGATGCGACAGAATCTCTGACTGACCACACCACAGCTGTCAATGAGTAGAAGCAACAAAGCAGTATCCGGAAGAAATTCAAGAACTTAAGGAAGTGGCAGGACATTGGCCACAGTCCACATTAGTTACGGGAATCCAGCAAGAAAACAGACAAATCAGAGAAGTGCGACAAGAGAACAAAGAATTGTATACATCCCTGGAAGAACATCAGTCTGCCTTGGAACTTATAATGAGCAAGTGTCAAGAGCAAATGTTTAGACAATGGATAGCTAAACATATGATCTGGTATACTAATGAAGTTAAAAGAGCAGCGCTCCAAGACTGACATGGTACATCACAACAGCTCCAAAGAATTTGTCCTTAATGCATCTAAACTGAAGAGGAGGCACTTGGAAACAAATCAGAATGAATTACAAGCACATGTTGGACAGAGACCTGAAATGGCAGCAGTAATGAGGAAAGCCATTGAAATTGATGAGCGACAGGGCTGCAAGGAACAGGAACGAGTATTCCAACTTGAAGAAGAAAACAAAGGCTTGAGAGAGATCCTTTAACTCGAGAACCATTTTTGAACCTTAGGAAAGATGAGGTGTCTGAAAGTTTATCTTTGTCAGCATTAGTGACCAATAGTGACCTGAGTCTGAAGGGCAGCTGAGGAGCCTATAAGTCTGTGAGCTTCTTTTTTTTTTTTTTTTAAAGATTTTTATTTATTTTAAGAGAGAGAGAATGAGAGACAGAGAGCATGAGAGGGAGGAGGGTCAGAGGGAGAAGCAGACCCCCCCGCTGAGCAGGGAGCCCGATGCGGGACTCGATCCAGGGACTCCAGGATCATGACCTGAGCCGAAGGCAGTCGCTTAACCAACTGAGCCACCCAGGCGCCCTGTCTGTGAGCTTCTTACAAGGCTCCAAATGGTCACTGGGACTGGCCTCCTAAAGAGAATGAGTTAACAGAAAGATCAGTCTCAAGCTATCCTTTGCTTTATCTTTTTGTCTATAGTACGTACAGTGCGCTGTCAATGACATTTCTGAAATAGCAACAAAAAACTGCAATTAATGGTCATAGACTTTATTCCAAAATGTAATTGAAAAACAGAAACTTTCCTAATTGGTGAACAAACTAAAAGTTTTCTGAGTGACTGCTGATCCTATCAAAAGCTTCCAGCAGCGCTGTTAGCATTCTGGATGATATTTGGATAAACATGAATATTCCCAATACATGTTTGGGAATTCACAGAATTATCCAAATGTTATCATTTTATTTTATATCCAAATTTTGAAATACACATTTTGCCATGGTTTTGTGAACAGCAGACTGTCATACTAAATTTTATACTTTCTATGTTTGGTAAGAGTTTAATAGCTTACAGGATGCCTGGGTGGCTCAGTCGGTTAAGCATCCGCCTTCAGCTCAGGTCATGATCCCAGGGTCCTGGGATGGAGCCCCCCATTGGGCTCCCTGCTTAGTGGGAAGCCAGATTCTCCTTCTTCTTCTGCCTGCCGCTCCCCCTGCTTGTACGCTCTCTGTCAAATAAATACATAAAATATTTAATAAATAAATAGCTTCTGTACTAGGAGACTTCAACTTTAAAGACTGCTCATCTAACTGCCCATTCATGTAAATTTTTGTCAAAGAAAATTTGGTTTGTAAGGCTGTAGGAATGTTTCATATGCACCATAAACAAGAGGTAATTTAATTTTAGCGGGTTTATCATAATTAAAATACTCAGCTAATAATTGTCCCTAAGTTGCTAAAGAAATGAAGTATCATTTCAAGAATGAAAGAAAGAACACTTAATTTCTAGGAAAGATCTTTTAAGAGACATATTACGACATTAAAATACTCCTTCGAAAGATTAAGTTTTGATTCTAAATCAGTAATGAAGATGAGATCTTTTTCTTCTCTGGCTGATCTTTAAGGATATTATGTAGCTCATTTAGCTAACAGAGTTGAAATGTTTGATATGGCAAGCTAGGTATGGTAATTTGGGAATTGGTAATTTTAATTTGGGAATTCCTCTGCCTCATAAACCCTTTTTTTTTTTAATTATTGGGGATGGGAACACCTGGGTGGCTCAGTCGGCAGTGCATATGACTCTTGATCTTAGGATAGTGAGTTTGAGCCCCACATTGGGTGTGGAGTTTACTTAAAAATAATCTTTAAAAATATGTATTAGGGGCACCTGGGTGGCTCAGTCAGTTAAGCGACTGCTTTCAGCTCAGGTCATGATCCTGGAATCCCGGGATCGAGTCCCGCATCAGGCTCCCTGCTCAGCAGGAGAGTCTGCTTCTCCCCCTTCCCTGCTCATGCTCTCTCTCTTGTTCACTCTCTCTCCTTCAAATAAATAAAATCTTTAAAAATAAATAAATAAAAAATAAAAATATGTATTAAAAAAGTATTCCTAAGAGATAAATTAAAATTTCAAAAACATTTTTTCCCTCCCTCCGTCCTCCCTCCCTCCTTCCCTCCCTCCCTCCCTTCCTTCCTTCCTTCCTTCCTTCCTCATAATGTATTATTTGTTTCAGGGGTACATGTCTGTGATTCATCAGTCTTATTAAATACCCAGTGATCATTACAACACATACCCTCCCCAATGTCCATCACCCAGTTACCTCATCCCCCTACCTACCTCCCCTCCAGCAATCCTCAGTTTGTTTCCTAACATTAAGAGTCTCATGGTTTGACTCCCTCTCTGATTTCATCTTGTTTCATTTCTTCCTGTCTTCTCCTATGATCCTCTGCCTTGTTTCTTAAATTCCACATATCAGTGAGCTCATATGATAATTGTCATTCTCTGATTCACTTATTTCATTTGGCATAATACCCTCCAATCCATCCACGTCGTTGCAAATGGCAAGATTTCTTTTTTTGATGGCTGAGTAATATTCCATTTTATATATACACCACATCTTGTTTATCCATTCATCTGTCAATGGACATCTAGGCTCTTTCCATAGTTTGGCTGTTGTGGGCATTGCTGCTATAAACACTGGGGTGCAGGTGCCCCTTTGGATCACTACATTTGTATCTTCGGGGTAAATTCCTAGTAGTGCAATTGCTGGGTCATAGGGTAGCTCTATTTTCAACTTTTTGAGGAACCTCCATACTTTTTCCAGAGTGGCTGTATCAGCTTGCATTCCCACCAACAGTGTAAGAGGGCTCCCCTTTCTCCACATCCTCACCAACATCTGTCGTTTCCTGAGTGGTTAATTTTAGCCATTCCTGACAGGTGCGAGGTGGTATCTCGTTGTGGCTTTGATTTGTATTTCCCTGATGCCGAGTGATGTTGAGCACTTTTTCATGTGTCTATTGGCCATTTCAATGTCTTCTTTGAAGAAATATCTGTTCATGTCTTCTGCCCATTTCTTGATTGGATTATTTGTTCTTTGGGTGTTGAGTTTAATAAGTTCTTTATGGATATTGGATACTAGCCCTTTATCTGATATGTCATTTGCAAATATCTTCTCCCATTCTGTCGGCTGTCTTTTGGTTTTGTCGACT
>NC_058412.1:20615635-20717506 GCF_002201575.2 Neomonachus schauinslandi | reverse complement strand
TGAATTCCAGTATGAGTTCTAGCAATTTTGGGGTGGAGTCTTTTGGGCTTTCCACAGAGAGTATCATGTCATCTGCAAAGAGTGAGAGTTTGACTTCTTCGCTGATTCGGATGCCTTTGATTTCTTTTTGTTGTCTGATTGCTGAGGCTAGGACTTCTAGTACTATGTTGAACATCCGTGGTGAGAGTGGACATCCTTGCTGTGTTCCTGACCTTAGGGAGAAAGCTATCCGCTTTTACCCATTGAGAATATTTACTGTGGGCTTTTCATATAAGGCTTTTATGATACTGAGGTATGTTCCCTCTATCCCTACACTGTGAAGACTTTTAAACAAAAAAGATGCTCTACTTTGTCAAATGCTTTTTCTGTATCTATTAAGAGGATCATATGGTTCTTGTCCTTTCTTTTATTAATGTGATATAGCATGTTGATTGATTTGTGGATATTGAACCACCCTTGCAGCCAAGGAATAAGTCACACTTGGTCATGATGAATAATCCTTTTAATGTACTGTTGGATCCTATTGGCTAGTATTTTGGTGAGAATTTTTGCATCCATGTTCATCAGGGATATTGGTCTGTAATTCTTTTTGGTGGGGTCTTTGTCTGGTTTTGGGATCAAGGAAGTGCTGGCTTCATAGAAAGTGTTGAGAAGTTTTCCTTCCATTTTGATTTTTTTGAAACAGCTTCAGAAGAATAGGCGTTAATTTTTCTTTAAATGTTTGGAAGAGGGCACCTGGGTGGCTCAGTTGGTTAAAGGACTGCCTACAGCTCAGGCCATGATCCTAGAGTCCAAGGATTAAGTCTTGCATCAGGCTACCTGCTCCAGGGAGTCTGCTTCTGCCTCTGACCCTCCCCCATCTCATGCTCTCTCTCTCTCTCTCATTCTTTCTCTCAAATAAATAAAATCTTAAAAAAAAAAAAAAAGGTTTGAAAGGATTCCCCTGGGAAGTCATCCAGCCCTGGACTCTTGTTTCTTGGGAGATTTTTGATTACTGCTTCAATTTTCTTGCTGGTTATGGTCTGTTCAGGTTTTCTATTTCTTCCTGGCTCAGTTTTGGTAGTTTATATGTCTCTAGGAATGCATCCATTTCTTCCAGATTGCCTAATTTGTTGGCATATAATCATAGTATGTTCTTTTTTTTTTTAAGATTTTATTTATTTATTTGACAGAGACACAACGAGAGAGGAAACACAAGCAGGGGGAGTGGGAGAGGCTTCCCACAGAGCAGGGAGCCCAATGCGGGGCTGGATCCCAGGACCCTGGGATCATGACCTGAGCTGAAGGCAGACGCTTAACGACTGAGCCACCCAGGTGCCCCTTATAATATGTTCTTATAATTGTTTGTATTTCTTTAGTGTTGGTTGTGATCTCTCCTCTTTCATTCATTTTATTTATTTGGGTCCTTTCTCTTTTCTTTTTGATAAGTCAGGCCAGGGGTTTATCAATCTTTTAATTCTTTCAAAGAACCAGATCCTAGTTACATTAGTCTGTTCTACTGTTCTTTTGGGTTCTAGTTCATTGATTTCTGCTCTAATCTTCATTATTCCTCTTCTCCTGCTGGGTTTAGGCCTTATTTGCTGTTCTTTCTCCAGCTTCTTTAGGTTCACAGTTAGGTTATGTATTTGAGACCTTTCTGTTTCTTGAGAAAGGCTCGTACTGCTATCTACTTCCCTCTTAGGACAGCCTTTGCTGCATCCCAAAGGTTTTGAACAGTTGTGTTTTCATTTTCATTTGTTTCCATGAATTTTTTTTTTATTCTTCTTTAATTTCCTGGTTGACCCATTCATTCTTTAGTAGGATGCTCTTTAGCCTCCAGATATTTGAGTTCTTTCCAACTTTCTTCTTGTGATTGAGTTCCAGTTTCAAAACATTGTGGTCTAAAAATATACGGGGAATGATCCCAATCTTTTGGTACCAGTTGAGACTTGATTTGTGACCCAGGATGTGATCTACTCTGGAGAATGTTCCACGTGCCCTCGAGAAGAATGTGCATTCTGTTGCTTTGGGATGGAATGTCCTGAATATATCTGTGAAGTCCATCTGGTCCAGTGTGTCATTCAAAGCCCTATTTCCTGTTGATCTTCTGCTTAGATGATCTGTCTATTGCAGTGAGTGGAGTGTTAAAGTCTCCTACTATTATTGTATTATTATTGATGTATTTCTTTGATTTTGTTATTAATTGGCTTACATAATTGGCTGCTCCCATGTTAGGGGGCATAAATATTTACAAGTGTTAGATCTTTTTGTTGGATAGACCTTTTAATTATGATATAGTGTCCTTCCTCATCTTTTATTACAGTCTTCGGTTTAAAATCTAAATTGTCTGATGTAAGGATTGTTACCCCAGCTTTCTTTTGACATCCATTAGCATGATAGATGGTTTCCCACCCCCTCGCTTTAAATCTGGAGGTGTCTTTGGGTCTAAAATGAGTCTCTTGCAGACAGCATATCGATGGGTCTTGCTTTTTTATCCAATCTGATACCCTGTATCTTCTGATTAGGGCATTTAGCCCATTTACATTCAGAGTAACTACTGAAAGATACATATTTAGTGCCAATGTATTGCCTGTAAAGTTACCGTTTCTGTATATTTCTCTGTTCCTTTCTGGTCTATGTTACTTTTGGGCTCTCTCTTCACTTAAAGGATCCCCTTTAATATTTCTTGCAGGGCTGGTTTAGTGATCACAAATTCTTTGTTTCTGTTTGTCCTGGAAGCTTTTTATCTCTCCTATTTTAAGCGACATCCTTGCTGGATAAAGTATTCTTGGCTGCATATTTTTCTCATTTAGCACCCTGAATATATCATGCCAGTCCTTTCTGGCCTGCCAGGTCTCTGTGGAGAGGTCTGCTGTCAATCTAATGTTTCTACCCTTGTAGGTTACAGACTTCTTGTCCCAAGCTGCTTTCAGGTTTTTCTCTTTTTGTCTGAGATTTGCAAGTTTCACTATTATATGTCAGGGTGTTGACATATTTTTATTGATTTTGAGGGGGGTTCTCTATGCCTCCCGGATTTTGATGTCTGTTTCCTTCCCCAGATTAGGGAAGTTCTCCACTATAATTTGCTCCAATATACCTTCTGCCCTCTCTCTCATTCCTCTTCTTCTGGAATCCCACTTACTCTAATATTGTTTTGCTTTATGGTATCACTTATCTCTCAAATTCTCCTCTCATGATCCAGTAGTTGTTTATCTTTTTCTCAGCTTCTTTATTCTCCATCTTTTTGTCTTCTATATCACTAATTCTCTCTTCTGCCTTATTTTATCCTAGCAGTTAGAGCCTCCATTTTTTTATTGCATCTCATTAATAGCCTTTTTGATTTCAACTTGGTTAGATTTTAATTCTTTTATTTCTCCAGAAAGGGATTCTCTAGTGTCTTCTATGCTTTTTTCAAGCCCAGCTAGTATCTTTATAATTGTTATTTTCAACTCTAGTTCCGACATCTTACTAATGTCCATATTGATTAGGTCCCTGGCAGTCAGTACTGCTTCTTGTTCTCTTTTTTGAGGTTAGTTTTCCCGTCTTGTCATGCTGTCCAGAGAAGAACAGATGAATGAGAGAACAAAATATTAAAATGGCAACAACAACTCCAGAGAAATATACACTAAACAAATCAGAAGAGGCCTGAAACTGGGAGGGGGGGGCAGAAAATAATCAGACAGATGAGCAGAATAGAGCAATACACTAGATTCTGTGTATCTAGAAAACTAGATCCCAAAATTGTAAAGAAAGAAAAACTTGTATACGTACAAAAACAGAATTAAATACAATGAAGGGATAAAATGTAAATGTAAAAATGGAAATCAAAAGACAAGAAAAAAAGAAAACAAGAACTGCAACAACAAAAGGAAGGGATATAAACAGGTGAACAGAACTGAGCAATACACTGTCTCCTGAGTGTATTTTGGTCAGTTTGTTAGAGGAACCTCTATCTCAAAATTGTAAAGAAAGAAAAACATATATACCACTGAAAGAATATAATGTAACTGTAAAGATGAAAATTTAAAAAAGACTTTAACAAAACAAAACAAAAAAACCCCAAAACAAACAAAAAAAGGAAGAAGAAAAAAAAAGAGAGAATATGATCAGGCGGGTGAATAGAACAGAGCCATACAGTAGATTTTTGGGTGTATTTGGTCTTTAGAAGAAACTGCATCCCAAAATTTTAAGGAAAGAAGAACATATATATATGCAAAAATAAGATTAAATACAATGAAAGGATGGAATGTTTCTGTAAAAATGAAAATTGAAAATAGATTTTTTAAATCTATTTCAGCTGGTTGAAAAAGGAGAGAAGAAAAAATTTTTTAAAAAATAAAGAAAATTTTAAAAATTTAAGTTGAATAACTAAAGAATCGTAGGGAAAAAGCCATGAATTCTATGTGCAGTGCTCCCCTAGCGCTGGCTTTCTGCCGTTCTCATTGATCGGTAAACTTGGTCTTGGCTGGCTGTTCTCGCTGATCTTCTGGGGAGGGGCCTGTTGCCGTGGTTTCCAAAAGTCTTTGCCAGAGGCGGAATTGCCCCACCCTTGCCCCCTCCCGGCTAAGTAATCTGCTCGGGTTTGCTCTCTGGGGCTTTTGTTCCCTGCGAGCTTTCCATACAGCTTTGGAGGCCGAGAGTGAAAATGGCAGCCTCCCAGTCTCTGCCCCGGAGGAGCTGGAGGAGCCGAGAACTCGGGGCCCCGCTCCTCAGTGAGCCCCCAGAGAAATGCCATCAGTCACTCCCGTCTCCCCGGTCTCCGGCCGCACTCCGTGCTCACCCGGCCTGTGACCACGCGTTTCTATCTCTGGCACCCGACCCCATGTGGAGTCTCCAAACCCAGCAGATCCCTGCAGTGCGCTCCCACGCCGCTCCTCCCGGTGGAGGAAGGGGAGTCTCCCCGGATCTGCCGCTTGTTGGGTCCCTGCTGGGGGAGCAGTGGCCCGACTGTACCGCGGGTCACGGTTTATGGCAACCCCGAGCTGAGAGCCCCCGCCTCGGCTCCGTCTCTGCAGCCGGCTTCCCCGCTCCGATACCTGGGAGCTCTGCCGCACTCAGGCACCCCCGGTCTTTCTGTGACCCCGAGGGTCCTGAGACCACACTGTCCCGCAAGGGTTCCACGCCCTGCTTAGCCACTGGAGCGACGTCCCTCAGCGGAGCCGACTTCTAAAAGTTCCGATTTTGTGCTCCGTGGTTCTATCACTTGCCAGAAGTGACCGATGGAGGCCCCCTCCCCCGCCGTCTATCCTTCCGAATATCGCCTCGGATTCACTTCTCGCACGTCCTACCTTCCAGAAAGTGGTCGCTTTTCTGTTCAGAGAATTGTTGCTATTCTTTTCTTCGATCTTCTGTTGAGTTCGTAGGTGTTTAGAATGGTTTGATCCGTATGCATCTGAATTCCTGGCACCAGATGAAATCCAGGTCTCCTACTCCTCCACCATCTTGGACCCCTCCCTACCCTGTAAAATTTTTCTTACAACCTCTCAAATGGGAGAGTGTTGGGGGGAGGAAATCTACTGATTTATAAGTATTTGTTTTATTTTTTACAATATAACCAATATGTCAATTTTTAACAGCCACCAGAAATAGAAATGTACCTTAACATCAACTAAAATCTAAATTTTTCTTATTTTGTAATTATAGGATAAAAGGACAAAAGAAAAAGGAAAAAACAAACCCTACTATCTCCAGATCGTACCAGCTTTCCACTAATGTCCCTTTTTTGTTTCAGAGTCCAATCCAGGACACTGTATTACATTTAGTTGTCATAGCTCCTTAGCTTCCTCTGGTCTGAGTTTCTCATGACCTTGATTTTTTCATGACCTTGATAGTTTTGAACACGGTCAAGTAGTTATTAGAATGTCCCTGGATTTGTGTTTGTCTTATGTTTTCTCATGATCCAACTGGCTTATGGGCATCTGGAAAGAATACCACTGAAGTGAAGGGCCCCTGTCGTTACATCGTGCCAGGAAGTTATGTGTTATCCATACCACAGGACTGATGAAGTTAACCTGGGTCACTTGGTCAAACTAGTGTTTGCCAGGTTTCTCCACTGGAAGGTCACCTTGTTTTCCCTTTTCGTAGTCTATTTGCTGGAGTTGAGACACTAAGTCCAGCCCACACTCAAGTGAGGAGGGACATGCTCCACTTCCTGGGTCATGGAGTCTACATATATTATTTGGAATTCTTCTGTATGAAAGATTTCTTTTCTCTTCCCTTAAGTGTTTTAGAAAATATTTTTCTCTCATATGTAGGCATCCTACAAATATACTTAGTTTTGCTTGTTTCTGAACCTTTCCTGTCAATGAACATTTGTTATTACAATATTTCGCTATTAAAGAGCAATGGTGGGGCACCTGGGTGGCGCAGTCAGCTAAGCAGCCGATTCTTGGTCTCGGCTCAGGTCGTGATCTCAGGGTCATGAGATCAAGCCCTGTGTCTGGCTCACACTCAGCGCAGAGTCCACTTGAGTTTCTCCCTCTCTCTCTAAAATAGATAATCTAAAAAAAAAAAAAAAAAAAGAGCCACAGTGCAATGAACACTCTCGTACATGTCTCCCCAGTACTCGTGTGCTGGGTCACAGACCGTGTCATTTTCAAATGTACCAGATAATGCCAGACTGTTTTCCAAAGTGGTTGTATCAATCTGTATTCTCGCCAGCAGTGTATAATAGTTTCTATTGGTCCACATCCTTAGCAACACCTGGTATTCTGAGTCTCATTCATTTCTCCTGGTGGGTATAAAATATTATCTCATTATGATCCTAATTTTTCTTTACTAATCAGCATCTTTTCATGTTTATTCTCCATTTCTACATTATTTTCTAAAAAATGCTTAATACCTTTTGCCCCCCCTTTTTTTTATTATCTTCCTATTGATGTATAAATTCTTTATATATCCTGGATCCTTTGAAAGGTACATCTACATCATATAGAAAGACACAGATATATCTTTATGAGAGAGATACAGATCTCCTTTATAAGATGTATCTTTATTTTTGCCCTTTTGTGGCTTGTCTTTCAACTCTATCAAAAGTTCTTATTTCAACATAAACAAATCTATAGATCAATTCCTTTGATTAGAACTTTAAATATCTTAAGAAAGCTCCCTCTCTCCCCAACCTAAGGTCATAGTGGTATTTTTCTTAAAGTATTTTTTCTAAAACTTTTATTTTTTCTAAAATTTTAAGAAAGTTTTTTACCTTTCATATTTATCTAGAGTTGAATTTTGTGGTATCTATGTAAATATGTTGGTTTTGAGTATTAAAAGCTCCCATTATGTTGAAATTACCAATGAAATCATGGGGAAATGATGCTGGGAGTCTCAAATACCGTTAAGTACTTAGTACTACTTCCTCATTTGCCCAATCTGTCCTGATTGCCAGTGACCTTCATAGATGTAAGCAACATCCACAGAAATAACCACAACTGAGAGGCCTGAGCTTCTTCAAAGCACTAGCATATATTTAGTGCATAATAAAAAGTTTTTATTATGTTGATCAAAATTTTAAAATTTCTCAGGGTGCCTGGGTGGCTCAGTCGTTAAGCGTCTGCCTTCAGCTCAGGTCATGATCCCAGGGTCCTGGGTTCGAGCCCCGCATCGGGCTCCCTGCTCCGCAGGAAGCCTCCTTCTCCCTCTCCCACTCCCCCTGCTTGTGTCCCTCTCTAGCTGTGTCTCTGTCAAATAAATAAAAAATAAAATCTTAAAAAAATTTTTTTTTTTAATTTCTTTTCACTTCACTTAAATCCTGGCAAACAGAGACATCTCCAAACAGTGAAATAAATTTATTTCCATGGAGCAATGAGGGAAAAAGGTGTTATTCTAAAGTAGGACCCTCTTTATATTCCTAGCAGCCTCACAGTTGACTAAGATGGTGAGAAATTACAAATGAGTAAAGGCAAATCTCCCCCCATGCCAAGAGAACGACCCTTTACCTCCAGTAAAAAAACAAGGCAAACCGTTCAATACTTTCTCACTTTATTAAGGTTAATAGGGTACTTATACATCTAAACATTTACTGTAAGTTGTCAGGAACATTTAAACTCTGAATTATCTTACCATAATTAAGTTTCTTTAGGCACATCGGTTTGTATTATAGAAAACACTTGGTCTTTAGGTCACAAACAGGAAAGAGTGTAATTTGCAAATGTTATAAAGATGACTCCAAATCTCAGCTAACCTCTTTCCCAAATTGCAACTCTTAGTATTTAATGAAAACAGAAACCATAAACAATTGCTTAAACGTTATAACTGTGTGATTCTGGTGACTAAGAAATCCCTGAAAGAGCAGTAAGCCACGATTTCTGGAAAGCTCAGAGCACTAGCAAGGTTTCACTGCGAAGTATTTGACAGAAGGCCACGGGTCGTGTTTTCCTAAGAGGAGCTAGGAACTAAGGATGTCATTTAGTAATGCATTGGAATGGCATTGCCTAGTGCGAGTGTTGCACAGAAACTCCAGGTCACCTCTTCATTATCTATTATTTTGGATAAGCTTCCACAATCATAGCATGGCCCTGTAAGGGGGGAAAAATGCGTTCAATTAGAGCAATGGAAGGTGAAGAATCCAGCCAGCCAGTCCCGAGGCAAAAGAGAACAATGGGAAAAGTACAGGCTACAGAGTTTGATCCCAGCTCCCCCTTTCAAACACTGTGCGATCTTATGCACGTATGGGAAAGTGTTGCTCCTAGCATCTCCTGGATAGAGATCATGCTAAATATCCTACAACACAGGGCGCCTGGCTGGCTCAGTGGGCTGAGTGTCCGACCCTTGATTTCAGCTCAGGTCATGATCTCAGGGTGGAGAGATGGAGCCCCATGTCGGGCTCCACACTTGGTGGGGTGTCTGCTTCTCTCTCTCTGCCCCTCTCCCTGCTTGCGCTGGCTCTCTAAAAATAAACCAGTAAATTTAAAAACAACAACAAAAAATACCATCCTACAACACAGACTACAACCCCCTCACCATAAAGAATTATCTGGCCCAAAATGTGAACAGAGCCAAAGCTGAGAAACCCTAGTCTAGATCCAAAACGCCGGATTCCTTCTTTAATCTCCTAGTCGTGTTTGTATCAGGCATTTGGCTCTTGATGAAACAATGCCAAGTTCAATCTACTTTCCAAGGTACATTTCTTCTAGAACAAAGGTACTAGGTGGTATTCTTCACAAAAGCATCCAGGGTTGTGTTATACTCTGTGTCCTAGATGAACTATCAGGGAACACGCACTCAAAACCACAGGACACTAACCCTCATGGACCACTCACTCTGCACAGTACCGTGCACTGGTTATCTCCCTCAGTTAAGCCTGGCACAGAAAGATGGGAGGGAGGGCTCCAGTCCTGACTATGGTCTTCTGTGGCTGAAGTTACAGACTGAAAAATGCTTTTCATCATGAAGTCCGAAATGCTCCAACCCACAAATAACTGATCTCTTTATTTCTTCAAAGCTTCTGAGGCAAGCCATAAATAAAGGTTTTTAAGTGTAAGATGTTTAAACTTTTACATATCTTATTTATTCATCTTGACTAGCAACAGAAAGTTTCTATAATCTGGAAGAAAACCAAATCTGTTTCCATCAGGGTTAGGGAAAAAAAAAAAAAGATTATAATTAGCCCTCCTTCTGGATTTTATCCCCAGAGTGAAATGGCCGAGGCTGGTAGTACGCTCTGTCTGTAGGGCAAGCAAGGCCAACAAAAAAAATCCACAGAATACAAATTTCCCCCAAATAAATAGCATTATGTCATCCAGAAGTAAATAAATTCTCCAATTAACGTATAGTTCAGTTTTCAAGAAAGATAATTTACTTCTTGGAGAGATTTTATAGATAAGGTCTCACGGTGACTAGATAAATGAGTAAATTTTATTATTAAAGAGGAAAGTATCTCAAAATGTTAATAATGATAGTGTCTGCTGAGGGGATTATAGGTGACTCTAATTCTTTTCTATATACTTTTTGTACTTTCTATGACAATGTATTCCTTTTAAAAATAAAAAATATAGGGGCACCTGGGTGGCTCAGTCGGTTAAGCAGCTGCCTTCGGCTCAGGTCATGATCCCAGGGTCCTGGGATCGAGCCCCACATCGGGCTCCCTGCTCAGCAGGGAGCCTGTTTCTCCCTCTCCCTCTGCCTGCCTCTCTGCCTACTTGTTCTCTCTCTCTCTGTCAAATAAATAAATAAAATCTTTAAAAAAATAAAAAATATAGGGGCACCTGGGTGGCTTAGTCGGTTAAGCACCCAACTCGTGATTTTGGCTCAGGGCATGATCTCACGGTCATGAGATCAAGCCCCATGTCAGGCTCGGCTCCACACTGGGCGCAGAGTCTGCTTCCAATTCTCTCTCCCTCTGCTCCTCCACCCCGCCCCCCCCTCAAATAAATAAAATCTTAAATAAATAATATAAACATTATTTTAGGAATAGAAGTAGCTTGGGTTTAAAAACCATCTTCTTTCCAAAATATTACCAGAATTAAGTTGTACTCTCTTCCCCTCAAAATAGGCTGCTTTTTTACTAGTTGTCTGTCATCAGAAATATTGCTCTAAGGATGTTGCAAAGTTAACTAAATGAAACATGCTCGGATGAGCTTGTTTTGTTTCCAAGAAAATGACCTTCCAGAAGCACCTATGAAGCGGCTGCGCGGCTGCGCCCTACCTGCCCACCGGCGGCACAGGCAGCCACTAAGCCGTACTGGCCTCCCTCCTTCCGCAATCTGTTGGCAGCCGCCATGACCAACCGGCAGCCAGTAGCTCCAAACGGGTGTCCCAGGGACAGCGATCCACCCCAGTTGTTGAACTTCTCCAGAGGAGGTGACCCAACCTGGCTCCCACAAAACAGACACAAATACAATTATGAGTTAACTTCACAATCAGGCCAGGCTCTTACCAACAGGAAGGTAACAGAGACTAAGAACATGACTAACTTAAGACCCATCACATATTAATAAGGAAAAAAATTCTAGGTCAATTCTGAAAGCCATGGACCATTTATTTTTCCTCTAACACCAGAACTGGAAGAACAAAAGACAACCTAGAATTTTACTTTCATTTTTTCTAAAGATTTCCAAGAACTATTTTTCAACTAAGAAATAAGTATATTTAATGAAATAGAAAATTCTTCATAAGGAGCAACAGCTTTCCGCTTCATATTTTTATTAGCAGCCAACTAAACAAATACTGTAGTGCTTTGGAAATTCAAACATACTTTTAATCAAACACTTACCTTGGTTTTTCTACCCATGTAGTTTTGTGCAAACCAATCAGAATCCATGGCTTTAAAATTAGCCAAAATCTGACCCTACAAGGGAAAGGACCTTGTTATTATTGTCCCCTGCCATTAAAGTTGAGCAAACTTTAAATCAGTTTTTAGTAAAATTTTCCTAAAGAAACATTTTGCTACTTTTCAAGGGCCTCTAAGAGATTGCCTCAAACCGTACCACTGGATTCCTTCCCCTTACGCCTCTTCCAACAGTGTAGGTCAGTACTTCAAATATAAAGCTCTCCTCCTGTTTTGCTCACATCATGAGCCACACCTGGATCTCCCACACAAACACAGACTACACTTTTTATGGTTACAATCCTTTGATATGTATCTTTCAAGTGACTTACTGAGAATGCTTCATGAAATTCAAAAGCATCAATATCACTCATTGTTAATCCTGCCTTTTCCAGAACTTTTGGAGTAGCATATGTTGGTCTAAAAAGAAAAAATAAGTAATATGTTAAGGATTTAATTTTTAACGTAAGAACTCCTTATTCCCCAAGCTGAGTTTTACGTAAGGTATTATAATGTCCTCCACTCATTCACTGGTTCTACTGTACAAATAGTAAGTGGGGGGGATATAACTGTGAACTAAACAGACAGAGCCTCGGCCCTTACAAAGTCTATGTTCTAGAGTCAGAGATAGAGTTAATAAACAAACTATGGAAGAGAAGGATAAACAATGTGAAGAACCAGAAAAACACAGTGCAAAGGGCAGAGCATAGGGAAGAGCATGGCTAGTTGGAAGGACATGATGGAGGCCAGTGCAGGGAGAGCAATGCGGGAGGGGGGTACAATCTAAGTATTAGGAGGCTTTTATAAAAGGCTATTACAAAGACTGTGTAGCAACAGGAAAAAATGCTTATGACATCTTAATGAAAAAAAGAATACAAGACTATATATATGTAAGTAGAAATGTATAAGAAAAAATAAAAAAGAATCCAAAACTGTAAAATGATACACCAACATAAAGATTTTTTTTTTTTAAAGATTTTATTTATTTATTTGAGAGAGAGAGTGAGAGAGAGAAAGAGCACAAGAGGGGGGAGCGGGAGAGGGAGAAGCAGACTCCCTGCTGAGCAGGTAGCCCGATGCGGGACTCGATCCCGGGACTCCAGGATCATGACCTGAGCCAAAGGCAGTCGCTTAACCAACTGAGCCACCCAGGCGCCCCCATAAAGGATTATTTTTAAGAATCCAACACACACACACCAAAAAAAGGAAAGAAAAAAAAAAAAAGAATCCAACATACAAAACAATTATGAACTCAGAACTCAATGTACTTTATTTTCTTCTATTTAAATTTTGTTAGTTAACATAGAGTGCAATATTGGTTTCTGGAGTAGAATTCAGTGTTTCATCACTTACATACAACCCCTGGTGCTCATCACAACAAGCGCCCTCATTAACCCCCATCGCCCATCTAGCCCATCCCCTACCCACCTCCCTCCAGCAACCCTCAGTTTGTTCTCTATCAGAACTTAAGGGGCGCCTGGGTGGCTCAGTCGTTAGCGTCTGCCAGGGTCGAGCCCCTGGGATCCTGGGATCGAGCCCCACATCAGACTCCCTGCTCAGCGGGAAGCCTGCTTCTCCCTCTCCCACTCCCCCTGCTTGTGTTCCCTCTCTCGCTGTCTCTCTCTCTGCCAAATAAATAAATAAAATCTTTAAAAAAAAAAACAAAACTTAATGTACTTTAAAATCTATATAATAAATGTAGATAATCAAGTACTTTTGATTATAGCCCAAGGATATACACTGCTACCTACCCAAGTAAAAGTTGATCTTTTGGATCCTGAGACACATAGACAAAATCCCTAGGTGAAAAACAGAGGGGTTAGCTCTAGTAATAAAACAAAGAAACTGAGGCAATTTATTTGAACATGTACCTTACCGCAAATATGCCTTCGGCTTATAACCCATGGCCAGAGCCTTTTCCTCTGCCATAATCAGCATTGCAGATGCACCATCAGTCTGAAATGTTAAGCAGAACAATAATGGTAAATTCTTCAGCTTTTCTGGAAGTCTCTGTACAACCATCTTCTATGTAGTGTTCCTGAATTTCCCAACTAATTATACTTATACAGAGACTTTATAAATGTTTTTTCATTTTACCCATCATTAATTCACAATTCAAACACACACTGACCCATCTTTCAAGAAGAGGGTAGAAGAACCTGTTCAAAAGAACCACAATTATCAAAATGGACAAAGAGAATAGGTAACTTTAGCTAAATATGTATTCATAATACACTTAAGCCAAAAGATTTTTGCTTTTGGAACAGAATATAAGAAACTTTATGAATTAAAACAATCTCTCATTTACTTACTTATTTTTACATTTTTATGGACTGTTTCTGAGCTGCCTCCTGCCTGTGGAAGGAAACACAGGCTTCGAGGTGATATGGAAGAAGAAACAGGTAGGCAGCTGAGAACATCAGAACCATGGTCTTCCCTCCTTGGACACACCCCATATGGTTTTTCCCAACTGACGATCAAGAAGTTCAGAGATAAAGAGCTACCACTGAAAAAAAGCCCTTTACCATGACTTCAAAAGAAATAGCTCAAAAAAAAAAAAAAAAATCCAAAATTCACTACTTGAGAGTTTGTAATATCAAAACAATTTCTACCACATTGTATAATATTTTTGTAACTTAGTAACCCTGAAGAGACTAAGGAGCTACCACCAACAGAGGAGCCATTAAGCTTGGAAACAGAGAACTACACACAATAAATGGTTTATGGACATTACGTTAATATAATGCGCCACTGTGCCAAGCTGCAATGAATGTGGTGTGTTAACATATTTCCCGAAACCCATGTATCTGTGATGTGCTGCCTCTGATGATTTGTTTCTGACTTTCAGTGAATAAACCTGCACCTTTAGCACACCCCAGAAGTAATCAAGGGCACTGAGATCCGGCAAGAGTAGAGCTCACCCCATATGGCCCTATCATGCAGTTTGGTTTTGGAAATGATTATCTAACAAGCCCTTCAGCACTCAGGCTTACTGGGGTGGTGCACCATCCCGCTGGAACCACCCCAGGCACCCTTCCCCTAGCCCAAGAGTGGGCATTAAGTAGTCATTTAACAAAGTCAAATATGTCAACATGTGCCCATGTTTCCAGACTTCGTGTCCAGGTAGGGAAGATATACTGTAAAAGAAACACTGGGCAGCTGGATTATATCTAAAGACTGTATGTACCCCAAGGCGGTAGGAGAAGAGAAACCACATCCTATGAGCAGAAACAGAATCCACAGGGATGTTAAGGAGGAGCCAAAACAAACAAGAAAGGATATGAAGCTATATGCTGGTAAGCAAAACGACGACGACGACAAAGAATGAGGGTAGATATATGTATTCCATATGTTTATAGGAAAATGCTTATAGAAACTGCTTACAGGAAAATAACTTGGGAGCCAGTAGAAAGCATCATTTTCTTTTTTTTTTTTTTAAAGATTTAGTTGAGAGAGTGAGCACATACATGTGTGAGCACAGGGGAGAGGGGGTAGAGGGAGAGGAAGAGAGAGAATCTCAAGCAGACTCTGTGATGAGCACAGAGCCTAACGCAGGACTCGATCCCATGACCGAGATCAGGACCTGAGCTGAAACCAGGAGTCGGGTGCTTAACCAACTGAGCCACCTAGGCGCCCCGAAAGCATCACTTTCTAACAATCAGAGCTAGAAGAGGTACCTCGTCCTTCTCTCTGCCTACTTCGCAGGTCTTATACAACTCCTCAAATTCATATCCTGTGTTCTAGCCAAGCTTTTCCCAAAAGAAACCCTTGCTCTCACACCTCCTTGCCATTCCCTTTGCCTAGAATGCATTTAATGAATTCTGGAATTGGCTTGTACCCTCCCTTCAAGATTTGCTGCTCAAATGCCACCTCCTCTGAGGAGCCCCTCGGGCCCCTCCCGTGTGTGTGTCTGCTCTGTCAGCCTGCTCACAGCCACCACTGTACCTTCTCGCTACCTTCCGATCACTGGCCTTTCTAACCCTACCGCCTGGCTAACCCGAGTCTTCTGGCTGGTTTAATGCCTGAATGGTGGCTGGATCAGGTGACTGCAAGGGCCTAAAAACTAGGATTCTAGTTTTTTTTAATGATTCCATTTTAATATTTTTTATAATGAATAACTATTTTTATGCCTCTATTCATGACACATGCAAACAGATCAACTTTAGGTTTTTCTATTGAGAGTCCAGAACTGTGAAAGGCACGAGTAAACACATAGAGCACACACGGTTACCAGGAAAGAAGAATTTGCAGCTGTCACCGTGCCATAGGGCTTGATGAATGCAGGTCTTAGCTTGGCCATCTGCTCCAGAGAGGAAGGACGAATGCCATTATCTTTGGTAACTGTATCTTTTCCTATAAAAACATGAGTTTTTAACTCTAAGGAACTATGAGTTTTATGTATCTTCGCTAGAGAAGTATGTTCTTCTAAAAACTGTGACAAGTGAAATGTAAGCCACACCTATTTACTAAAAAGAAAGTCTGTTATAGTCATCAAGATATTATCAAATTTAAAACTATACTTTTTTTTTTCTTTTAGACTTTATTCTTTTTAAGTAATCTCTACGCCCAACAGGGGGCTCGAACCTACAGCCCCGAGATTAAGAGTTGCATGCTCTCCCAACTGAGCCAGCCAGGCGCCCCTACACTCTACTCTTAAGACATCTGGGAAATAATCTAAATGGTCTAAAAAAAGGACACCCTACTTCCTTAAGATATTCATTCACATTTGGCTATTCTACACAGAAATCATATGAATGAAGAGTTTTTAAAACAGGCATATACATAAGAACTAAAATACAGCAGGGAGACCTAAAAGCAGACTCAGAAAAACTTCTTTTTGAAATGTTGACCTACTGTTACAACATAAATTGAAACTTGAGTCCACGTTTAAGAGTGACTATTCTGGAAACAGAACCAACGTACTTATTGAAAAGTCATTTGGGGCTTTTGGAGTTTTAGAAGCAACTCAGAACTCCCTAACAAATGGCACGAAGCATTCTCCTTTACAACGTTGAGCAAACCATTTTACCTGGTACTTTGAAGGGTACAACATCAGAAAGGAGGCCTTCATCCTGTGCCTTCTTGGCCAGGCTATGCGAACGCAGCGCATACTCATCCTGGTCCAGTCGAGAAACAGCGAAGGCAGCGGCCAGCCGGTCTGCAGAGTGGCCCATGGTCTCACTGGTGGAGAACTCAGCCACTGCAGGGAGCTGGGAAAGGAGCCATGTAGGATTAGGTATGCTGTCAACAGGTGTTATACCACACCTTGGGTTATCTGGGAAAGTTAATCAACACCAAGATGGGAGAAGCTTTCTGTGAGCAGGGCATCTTCAAGGAGGGCTCACAATTTCAAATTTTCTAACCACAATCTTTTTTTTTTTTTTTTCATCTTGAGCAGAAAATTACCCCTTCCTTGTAATTAACAGAATCTACAACTGCTAGAGCGTAACTCACCCCATGCTGTCTTAACTAATTCTAAATCTTTGCAGTGGGATGCTTTGGAAAAACACAGATCTTTAATATAAGAGTTCACAATCTTACCTCAGGTGATAGGAAATTCAATCTGAATTTCGAGATTAAAGAAAGTCGCTGACCCAGAGTCTTGGCCTTATTGAGCTCAAGCATCATTTTCCTCATTTTCCTTGAATGACGAATAGGGACGTCAGACATTAACTCTACACCACCTGCCACGACCACATCACACTGCCCAGAAGCGATCAAGCCAATACCTATGGGACACAGGTGACACGGACACGAACATCTTCTGCAGAAATTAACAGACCACTGGTAATTTAAGCTTCTTCATTAAAAAACTGTATCACAGTTATCAGCATTATATAACATCTGTAATTAAGCTTTTCATCTTTTCTCTTTTTTTAAAAAGATTTTATTCATATTAGAGAGAGAGAGAGAGCAAGCACAAGCAGGGGGAGAAGGGGCAGGAGAGAGAGAGAGAATCTCCAGCAGACTCCCCGCCGAGCACAGAGCCTGTCGTGGGGCTCAATCCCACAACCCGAAGATCAGGACCTGAGCCCTGCTTCTCATCTTTTCAAAGGGATTAAGATAATTTTTTTGAATGAGTAAAACTATATTCAATGCACTAGAGAAACACAAGTTTCATTCAGGTCATATGGACACGAGCTTCTGGAAATATCCATTGGACCAACTCTCAAAACAAATCATATTCTATACTAGAACGTTCTGAAGATTTTATAAACTCCCAGCTTCAGTTTTCAGAAAAAACGTTTCCCCTATAATGGGAATTTCTGCTATAAGCTTGAGAAAGTCTGCCTTTTGAAGATGGAAGGCAGCCCCCCCTTCATCTTTACGGCCATTGGCAAGTACTCTGTTGCTCTATCTAGAAGTCGTCACATGCTTCATAGAATAGTGAATGCCCCCAATCACTGCTTTTGGCATCATTCTCTGCCACTCATGAGGTAGGCTGCCCAAGCTGGCCTTCATGTTATTAAGAGAGCACACGATCATGACCTCTTTCAGGTTTCCTGAATTTTCACAATAAGGACCGATGCTACAAAATGTCCCACAGTTTTGCTAAGGTCTGTTAGGGACATTTGTAACTAATTATAAAAATGCCACAGGTGTGGGGAGAAAGTAGAAGAAAGAGCTGTATTACAGCAGTGATTTATCACTAGGGCCACAATCTTTGCGGGGCAGTATCACATTAGAATCACCTAACTTTAAAACCTAGGAGGTTATAAATTATTCATGCCTCAAATTCAGAAGCACCCTCCTAGAGACAAACTTTTCTAGCAGATAATCCCCGCCGTGACCAGCCACATTACTGATGGAGAAACTATATGAATGGCTGTGTCCCTCAGGTACGGAGAGAAACAAAAAGGTTGAGAACTACTGTCAAAAATGTTAAATGCGACCTTATTTTTTAAAAGAGACACAAATTTAGAGATCTTTGCCAATCATTTACTTCCGTTAAGAGTACTTTTTTATGGGACACTTGGGTGGCGCAGTCACTTAGGTGTCCGATTCTTGGGTTTCGGCTCAGGTCATGATCTCCGGCTCTTGGGATCAGGCCCAGCGTCAGGCTCTGTGCTCAGCGTGCAGTCTGCTTGAGACTCACTCTCCCTCTCACTCTGCCCCTACCCACCACGTGCTCTCTCTCTAAAAGAAATAAATCAATCTTAAAAAAACAATCGAGAATTAACATGTACCTTCTGTTGTCAAGTAAACATACCTGTGGTCATGGCTTGGTTGGCAGAGATGCAGGCCATGGTGACAGTGTGAGCAGGAGTCCTGTCAGAGAAGCCAGCTCCGAGAGCAGCCTTCAGGAAGTACATGAAACGAAACGGTCACTTGTGAAGGAAGTACTACCTGGAAATGATGCTTTGAGCACCACTTCTCTGTGGTGAATCAGGAAACCGTATGAAGTTAATATTCTAGAGTAATATTTAGAATAAAATTAAGCCCATCACAGAAACGGCTTACTCATTTTTCATCTAGCCATTAACTGACAGAACACTCTGCAAAATTCTTGATAGCCAGCGTCTAGTATGGTAAACAGGCTACAACACCCTTCTATGTCACCTAATTTCTTAGCCAAGCTTCGCTCCAAGCCTTCAAGGATATCAATATATACTTTGATTTTAAGTTTTCAAATAAAGTAAATCGGTTAAATGCAGTTGATGGAGGAATGATGAAACATATCGTGGAGTAGGATCCTCATGATCTCTGTTCCTACAGTCGAAAGGCTTAGTGGCAAAGCACAGGTCATCAAACCAGAGAGTGATTTCTAAAGAACTGGCCACTCATAAGCAGAATTCCCAAGCAGGTCCCTCCCTGCTCTCCGCTCATTCCTCTCACTGCCGGCTGGTCTCTCTTCACGATCGCCTCATACTTTACCCCGCACACGGCAGAGCCAACACAAAGGCAAACTGGCAAACTTGCCAATACACAGGAGTTCAAGTTGATGAAGAAACTGTGCAGAAGTGCCTAGGCCCCAAGCGAGCCTCTGACAAGTAAGGGTGAGATCAGGTGAACAACTGGAAAAAGAGAAAACTGTCCAGGATAATGGCCTAACAGGTGCTTCAGAAGAGAGTGATTTGATGGGTCTTGACAAGAACTGAGGGGCTCCATTAACCTTGCAAAATGGCCTCCAGCATAATGGCACAGTAAGAGTCATACATAAAATGAAGACATCGATTACTTCACTGTACTATTTTTTTTTTTAAGATATTTATTTATTTGAGAGAGAGAGCACAAGTAGGCAGGGTGGCAGGCAGATGGAGAGGGAAAAGCAGGCTTCCCACGGAGCAGGGAGCCGGATGCGGGGCTCGATCCCAGGACCCCAGGATCATGACCTGAGCCGAAGGCAGCCGCTTAACCGACTGAGCCACCCAGGCGCCCCTTCATTGTACTATTAATTAGGGAAATTATGCTGCTAAAAAAAAAAAATCAATGTCTGATTCCATTTTTGCATATGTAAAGAATTAATGCATAGATACGATAATAAAATATTTTTATAATATTAAAGTTACACTTTAAAAATAATGCTCTCACTGTTTCCCCCACCAACCACCACCACCACTATTTACCATGAGATTCGGGTTCCCATTAGAGGAATTCTTTTTTAGTGACCCTTTTCTGAAATTATTTAACTATCCTCAGAATACAAGATCTCCTGTAATTTGATAAAATAAACATGTTTCTAAAGTCTAGATTAAGGAGGCTCCGTATTTCTTTTTTTAAAAAAAGATTTTTATTTATTTATTTGAGAGAGAGATGGAGAGAGTACACGCAGGGGAAGGGGCAGAGGGAGAGGGAGAAGCAGGCTTCCTGAAGAGCAGGGGGTCTGATATAGGCTCGAACCCAGGACCCTGAGATCATGACCTGGGCCGAAGTCAGACGCTTAACCAACTGAGGCACCCAGGCGCCCTAGGCTCCATGTCTCTTCACTGGTTTTTACTATTATACTTATACGCCCTCTATACCATCATCTGTAGAAAGACAAGTGTGTCATAGTAGTGTATACGCAACATAACCTTATTCTGGTCTCTCTAGGTAGGCTCGATACTAAGTGCTCCACCTACTTTGCCGGAAACTACACTCTGGCAATGGCATGTCAGCCGCTCAATGTAGAACAAATTCAAAAGGGAACAAAGCAGCAAATCTCCAGGGGGCAGAGGAGGAGAATGCACCAGTGGGGCAAGTGGAAAGGGTGCTGAGGTCATTATGGCCTAATCCTCACAAGGTCCTTTCTAGCATGTGTTACACCCTTGGCCCCAGCTGGCTCTAAGGACTGAAAGAGCCTTAAATAGAAGTGGTTTCTGGTGAACCTTGTCCACCTGCTTCTATTTAAAGCTTGAACAGCTCTCAAGGTCAGCCTAGGCTCTGGATAGTACACTAAGGAAAAAGGAGGAAGATGCCTCTTCGTTAAGTAGGAGAGCAGGGAAATAAACAGAGGTCTTTCAGTGAAGTCAGGTTCATGGGAACTCGGCATCAGAACCTTTAGGATTTCCTTGAACATTATTAATACAGACAACAGGTCCTTAAAAAGTTCTCTAGCAGGGGCGCCTGGGTTGCTCAGTCGTTAAGCACCTGCCTTCGGCTCAGGTCATGATCCCAGAGTCCTGGGATTGAGCCCCGCATCGGGCTCCCTGCTCTGCGGGAAGCCTGCTTCTCCCTCTCCCACTCCCCCTGCTTGTGTTCCCTCTCTCGCTGTGTCTGTCAAATAAATAAATAAAATCTTAAAAAAAAAAAAATTTCTCTAGCTGGTAGTCACATTAGCTTTTAGGTTACAATACAACTATAGAGAGACCTCTTCATAACATCGCCTTTCCCCGTAGCCACTACAAAGATCATCCAGACCGCAATGCAACTGGTATTAGTATAGGGCAGGGAGAGGGAAGCTACCTACCACTGGTCAATTAATAGCTGAGATGTGCATACAGATATAACATTTTCAGACAAAATTTAGGGAAAAACATTATGGCTTTAAGTACTAGGATAGAATAGAAATACTGAGAAAATTGAAACACTCGGTATTTTTTCTTTTTAAGATTTATTTATTTATTTACTTGTTTCAGAGAGAGAGCGAGCACAAGCAGGGGGAGCAGGAGCGGGAAAAGCAGGCTCCCCGCTGAGCAGGGAACCCAATGTGGGGCTCGATTCCTGGACCCTGGGATCATGACCTGAGCCAAAGGCAGATGCTTAACAGACTGAGCCACCCAGGCACCCCTTGGTATTTACTTTTTAAGTGCTCTTATAAAAGCCTTTTTTTTTTCTTTCAAAATATAAAAGTTGAAAATGTATTGTGAATAGCTTGGTGCAGTCATAAAATTGTCATATTCGACACAGTTAGAAATGTGAAAGCCCAAGAAAAACCAAAAAAATCAGGACGGGGAGAAAAAAACCCTTTCTGTTCTTAATTCTTTCCCGCCTCCCTAACATTATACAGTTGATTCTGTGGGCTTAAGGAATGCCAGGCCTTCAGAAATGTTAACATTTACTGGCAGGTAAAAATGTGGGGCAGAACCACTACTTTCAGTCCTGCTCATTTTCCCTCCTCCTGACAGTGATGGAAATCGTCGCCCCTACAACTATATTGAACACGGTAATATGGCAGGCACAAAACTAGCAATAAAGAAAATGCTTAGCACGCTGAAATGTGCGTTGGAGTCAACTTTATCCAAATAATCACTTTCAAACTGAAACAAAGCCCAGAAGATGTGTTTGGACTGTTCACTATGAAATGCCTGTATGACACGTCACGGAAATTTCAAGGTCTATTATTATCTTGGTTGCCACCAATAAACAGTACCGGGAGCTATGCCAACTAGGGTGAAAGTAAACTCCTATGAAATCGTTTAAAAAAAACACCACTCGATGTGTCATCTAGTCAATGGGAATAAATGAATAAGCAAGGCTACCTCCAACAAAAACCATGTTACGAAATCAGTTCTTTGCACAATGTTGAAATTTTAAGTTAATTAGTAGCCACGATGACATTACTGAAAGTCACATGAGCCATACTTTGCCATAATCTCTATTATCCTAAGAGATAGAACAAATGAACATATATCCCAAAGCAGCTCAAATAATCAACTTGATTTATAGTATAAATATATACTAGTATAGTGTATGTCATTTGATTTGTAACTTTAAATATTATATAACATTCGTTATTCAAATTGTAAAATCACATCTGAAGTCAAATATAGCTTTAATGAGGGGCGCCTGGGTGGCTCAGTCAGTTAGGGGTCTGCCTTTGGATCAGGTCATGATCCCGGGGTCCTGGGATCAAGCCCCACATCGGGCTCCCTGCTCAGCAAAGAGTCTGCTTCTTCCTCTCCCTCCCCCCCAATAAATCAATCATTCAATCAAATATTTAAAATATATAATATATAGCTTTAATGAATTTTACTAATTTTATAGAGCAATTCTGTTAATTGAAATTCAAGTTGATTCTCTTGTCAATCTCTTTGAACAACAACAACAAACTTTGAAAGAGTTTGTTTTGCTCACCTCTCTAGCCACATTGCTAGTCTTCACTTCCTGTATCACCGTGCCAAAGATGATATAATCAACAACATCCTTCGGGACACTGGTCCGATGCAGCAAACCCCTGAGAGCAGAAGTCCAAAGCAAAAACACACTGCACACACCAAGACATGCCATAGGTCACCAGATAAAACACTGTACTCCTTTTAAAAGGTTAACTTTGAATTTAAAAGAGCAGAGACTGTATCTTTTCCTTAATCCAACAAGCATGTGGCACCTTATCAAAGAAGAAATGAATAATAAGTGATTTAAAAAGTCAACGTTTAGGGGCACCACGGTGGCTCAGTCGGTTGCAAGTCCCCTCTTCATTCTGGCTCAGGTCCTGATCTCAGGGTCGTGAAATCGAGCTTCGGGCTCTGTGATCACCATGGAGTCGAGTCTGCTTAGGATTCTTTCTCTCCCTCTGCTTCTGCCCCTACCCTTGCTCATGCACACGTGCACTCTCGTTCTCAAAATAAATAAATAAAATCTTTTTAAAAATAAATAAATAAAAAGTCGACATCTGATGTTCAACTGGTAATGAGAAGTTAAACAGGAAGAATCAAAAATAATTTGGAAAAAGATACATAAACATAGTAACGTTAGTAGGAACCTAAGTTTCAATCCAAAGAGAAAAGAGAGAGATCAAATCAGAGTTGAAGTAAAATACCAGGTATATTAAATTTAAATTTGGAATATCAATATAAACACATGATTTATGCGTGTGTGTGTGTGTGTGGCGTACACACTTGTCTAGCTCTACCCACCAATAGAAACTAGAAGCAATAACACTCCAGTCTCCAGTAAGAATAGAATGAGCACATCTTGAACTCAGACTTGGTGGGTTGTTGGTTTTTTTTTTTGGTGCAAAATGGTTTTATTAAAGCATGGGGACAGTGCCCGTGGGCAGAAAGTAGCGGCTGCCCCAGCAGGATGGCTGATTATTTACGTGGGAGTTGGGGGAGGTAAGGAAAAAGGGAGGTTTCAAAAGAACTTTCATATGCTAAAGAGGACCTAACAAGATATCAGAGGCCTTGCCGTTGTCAAAAGTTGTTTCCTCTCTAGCAAGGCATTAACATTAAGCTAGTTGGGAGATTCCTGGAAGAAGGTCACACATGTCCCACCCAGGACTGGGGCAGGTAGGGGGAGTTTGCAGGCTGTCAGCTTATGCTTTGTCTTCAGCAAGCCTTCTGCTCCCTCATCATTTCCCCCCTGAACAATTTGACTCTTAAATCTTTAAGGTTGTTGAAGGTGCGAGGTCTCATCTTCTGTAACTTCTTCCTCCTGAATAGGGGCATAGAGATGTTCCTACCTATGGGTCAGTATTGGTCAGCTGGGGAACATATAGGGGAGTTATGGAAGGGGAGGCAGCTGAATCCAACGCGGGCAACATACATGAACCTCCTTGAGTAGAAGGTATCATCTGTCAGCTAGAAGTTAAGGCCGTGAAAGAGCGTTGGCACTAGGCAGGGAGACACCGGAAAAAGACAACAAAGGTTAATAATGAGAAAAAGAAGCCTGATAAAAAGGCCCACTGATAGCTGACCATAATTTTCCTCCAGTCCAGGAGTTTAAAGCAATCACTAAAGGAAAGGGAGATCATTTAAAACACCAATTTGAGTATTCATTTTAGTTAGAAACCCAGAAATATTTGTGGTAATCTGGAATGTATACACAGCATTCTGTTTTTATGATAGCACAAGTTCTAACTTGTGCAACAGTTAAAACATCTAATGCTATTCTATTTTGTAAAACTGTTTCACACATTTGTATTACTTTAGTATTTAACAGAGAAATGCTATTTTCAGTTCAGACTTGGTTTCTAAATGCTATTTCCCATTAAAGGAATCACCTATTTATTTAGATTTTATTTTTAAGTAATCTCTCCACCCAACATGGGTCTCAAACTGACAACCTCAAGATCAGGAGTCACATCTTCTACCAACTGAGCCAGCCAGGCACCCCAGGAAACAGTTTTTTTTCAAAAATGACTGAGGCCAGATCTAAGGCAAGGCAAGTACAAAGTGAACCTCACTGTTTTTTTTTTGTCCCAAAAATAAGATAAGACTCAAAGACTAATGGGATAGATATCAAAAACAGGAACATACACATTTGTCAAAACTCATCAAACTACACACTTAAATCTGTGCATTTTATTATATGCAAGTTATACCTCAGAAAATAATATTATACTAAAAAACAAAAGGGACATAACAACTTGGGGGTGCCTGGTTGGCTCAGTTGGCAGATAATGTGACTCTTGATATCAGGGTCCTGAGTTTGAACCCCACAATGGGTGCAGAGCTCACTTAAAAAAAAAGAAAACTTGAAGTAGCTCCCACAGATAAAATGTGTGAGCTTCAAAAACAATAATGACTAAGCTTAGCTATAATACAATAAGTAAAATGGGGCACTTGATTGGCTCTGTTGGTGGAGCATGCAACTCTTGATCTCGGGGTTGTGAGTTTGAGACCCATGCTTGTAGAGATTACTTAAAAATAACATCTTAAAAAACACACAAAAATTCACGTCTTCATCACTAAGAAAGAAAAGAAAAGAAAAGAAAAAAGAAAAGGCTGCTCTTTATAGAAAAATACCAGCCAGGAGTACCTGGTTGGCTCAGTTGGTTGAGCATCTGCCTTTGGCTCAGGTCATGATCTCAGGATCCTGGGATTGAGACCCATGTCAGGTTCCCTGCTCAGCGGGGAGTCTGCTTCCCCCTTTCCCTCTGTCCCTCCCCCTGCTCGTTCACTCTCTCTCTCAAATAAATAAATAAAATCTTAAAAAAAAAATACTAGCCAACAAATATAGGAGGAGTTAACGGAGTTAACAGTTAGGAGGAGTTAACAGAATTAGAAAAATCACAAAGTTGTAACTTCTAATGTAATAACTGACCCAGGCAAAAACATCAATGAATGCTAAAACCACTTGGAGAAAGACTGTTGGGGAACATGGTGCTACCATATCACTTTACAGATTATTTATTAATTGCAAAAGAAAAAAAATGTACCTTTATAACCAAAAGACCTGGCAGTCTGACCACCATGACTGAGTGGTTAGATTTAGCATCATATATCATGTGCCTCCTGACATGACAGAATACCATGTGCTTTACCCATAAAGCATTCTTACCAAAATATGTTTAACCTGAATCTAATCAAGCCTCTAGAACTAATTTCCAGTTTACAGGAAATTCAAAAGGGAAGTTAAATATCACCAAGAAGAAATATCCAGAATACGGGACATTCTATGGGACAGGTGGCCTAGAGTTTTCAAAAAGTCATTGTCAGGTGGGGTGGGGAAGAGTGGGGGGGGAGAGAAAGAAAACATTCTAAATCAAAGAGACTAAAGAGTCGTATCCATTTGTAATGTGAACCTCGAATGGGTCCTGATGGGGGGAAAAAACTACTGAAAGAAAAGACATTCTTGGAACAATTATGGGGGATTTGACTATGAACTGAACATCAGAAGTAATGGAATCATCATTATTGTCTTAGCCACAGTAATGACATCCCAGATAGCAGATAAGATCCTTATTCTTTTTTTTTTTGAGATTTATTTATTTATTTGACAGAGACACAGCAAGAGAGGGAACACAAGCAGGGGGAGTGGGAGAGGGAGAAGCAGGCTTCCCGCCGAGCAGGAAGCCCGATGCGGGGCTCGATCCCAGGACCCTGGGACCATGACCTGAGCCGAAGGCAGACACTTAATGACTGAGCCCCCAGGTGCCCCAAGAAGATCCTTATTCTTAGGAAATAAACCACTGAAATATTTCAGGCTGAAGTTTCAAGATGTCTGCAACTTACTGTCAAATGCTTCAAACCACACAGATACAACAAATACGGCAAAATGGTTAACGATTAAATCTCAGTAGGAGGTATTTAAGTTTTCACTGTATTATTCTTTCAATTTTATTGTACATTTGACAAGTTTTTAAAACAAAAAGTTGTGGGAAAACTTGCAAAGCACCAGTCTGGGATCATAATCAGAAATGGCGCCAATATCAGAAATAGGAAAACAAGCTGGCTTTAGGGAAAAGATAATTTTTATTTATTTTTTTGAATAAGCTCCACACCCAATATGGGGCTTGAACTCACAACCCTGAGATCAAAAGTTGCATGTTCCAGCCAGGAGCCCTGATAATTTTTATTTCTGATATGCTATACTTGAAGTGTCTAAGAAAAGAGGTCAAATGCAGAGATTTGGGAGCCCTCCACATAAAAAATTAAATATTAAGTAGACAAGATTTTTTTTTAAGGAAAAGCATGCGTACAAAGAAATGCAATGCTGTAAGAATTAAAATTTGCCAAATACTTCTGAGAAAGAGGAAGAGATTCAATTTTTTAAAAAGTAGAGAAGAGTCATTCAGAAAAGGGAAGGAAAATCATAAAGGCATAATATGAAGAAATCAAAGGAAGACAGGGTCAAGTACAGCTGACAGGTCAATGCTAGAGAATACAAAGAGACCCATGCCAGGTAAAAGATTCGTGCATTTAGTTGACCACAAAGCCGTTTTGAAGAGAAGTTTCCAAAGTACGGTTACCGAAGAAATGCAGGAATGGAAGTAATTATTATGGAGATGGTTAGTAAGAAAAGAGAAGCAATTGCTGCTTTCATTCATTCTTAAAGTCTGGCAGGAAGAGAAGAAAAAGAACCAGATGAGCAGAAAGGTCAACTGAAAGGTTTTTTTCAAACTAAAAAAGACCTGTGGCTGGCTGAAGAGACAGAGGCAAGGCATCAATAAAAAATGAGATAATGCTTTACATGCTATTCCCACCGCAGAAACAGCCACATATTATATGACTCTCCTCAAATTACTCATCCATCTCAATCTCATGTAACCACATCTAATTTTATATTCTTACTTGCTTTACACATGAATCTTCAGGTCTCATTCAAGGCTTCTTTCTAGATAAATATTAACTGTCTAAAAGAATCATCAGATATATATATTGTATTTACTCTGATCATACTGGCTAGCTAGGTACAGCATTCCTTTTTTTTTTTTTAAAACATTTTATTTATGTATTTGACAGAGAGAGAGACACACACAGCGAGAGAGGGAACACAAGCAGGGGGAGTGGGAGAGGGAGAAGCAGGCTTCCCACCGAGCAGGGAGCCTGATGCGGGGCTTGATCCCAGGACCCTGGGACCATGACCTGAGCCGAAGGCAGACGCTTAACGACTGAGCCACCCAGGCGCCCCTAGTACAGCATTCCTTAAAGAACACTGTCATGCCAAGAGACTGTCAAGCCCGCAAAATAAACATTTCTGACACCTACCAGCTGCTTGAATTTGTACTGCACATATGGCCGAAAGGAAGCATAAATAAATCTTGAAAAGGCCAGTAAGTATTTGTTTCTCACCACACAAAAGTTAATATATCCTAGATAATGGAAATTCTATTAAACACGTTGTTTCACATGTAAAAAGTAGAGAAAGTGCTTTTAATGAACTAAGAACTAAAATAAAACCGCATTTACTTACGAAAGTGCTGCTCTAGCCAAATCATGTGGCATCAGGTCCTTATACCTGAGGAAAGAAAATAAACAACTTGAACTAAAAGCCTAGAAGTTTAATAAAAACTGTTTTCATTCTATTTGAAATCCGTAGAGGTAACATCTAACACATGCTGCTGCAAAATGCACTTCAATTTTGCTATCAAAGGCAGTCCATCATTTCAAATGAATCAACGGTGTGACTACTATTTGTCATCCTTAACAATCTGGCAAGCCTTAACTCCTACTGAGCTGGCTAAGAATCTAAGAAAGATGTGGCCCAGTATCTCACTGTTCAGCACGACTTATGTTACATACTCTTTAAAACTAAACTCCACCTTTTAAGTTCTCTTTAATTTTTAAAATATATTATTTATTTTGTAATGCCCAAAGGGACATGCAGGATGTATTAGGACTTTTGAAGAAGCTTTCTGAAGTAATTTGAGATTTACGACAGAATTGGAAAGATAGAACCAGACCTCCTGAATACCCTCTGCCTGGCTTCCCCTAATGCTAATATCTTATGGCACTATGATGCACCAGTCAACACTAAGAAATCAGCACTGGCACAATTCTATTCACTAAGCTGCTAACTTTATCTGGGTCTCACCAGTTTTTCTACAAATTCCCTCTTACTGGTCTGTTCCAAGACCAAATCCATGCATTTAGTGGCCATGCCTCTGCTTCCTCCAATCTGTGACAGTTTCTTAGCCTTTTGTCTTCTGTGACCTTGACACTTGAAGACTAACGTCATGGATTTGGGGGAAGAATACCACAGAGGTAAAGTGCCCTTCTCATTGCTTCATATCAGAATGTACATGATAGCAACGTGACTTATTACTAGTGATGTTACATTGAGCACTTGGTTAAAGCTGTCTGCCAGTTTTCTCCACTATCTTTCCCTTTCTGTACTCAAGTAGTCACTAGTCCTGCCCTCATTCAAGGGGAGGAGAATTAAGCTCCACTTCTTAGTGGAAGGAATAACAAAGGATTTGTGGACATATGTTAAAAGCATCACAGTAATTAATAAATATTTGGGGGGAGAGAGTTTTGAGGCTACGCAAATATCTTGTTTCTCAACATTTCTCAACCACTCATTTTAGCATTCATTCGTAGATCTTGCTTGCAGCAATTACTACCGTGGTGTTCTAACGGTGATTTATTTATTTACCTCGTTTCTTCTACATTTATTAGCTGAAATTCTTTGGCAAAGACGATGTGTCCGTTCTCTCTCGTATCTATTCAATCATTTATTTATATCAGATTGGACTCATACAAATATTTATTCTTTGGGTTATGATGTAACCCTCTGTAACCACCACTTACAGCATTACTTCTATAAGAAAATGCTCTCTAGATTCTACACCAGATGTTTAAAAAAGAACATTTACTGTTTGTGTGTGTGTGTGTGTACATGTGTATGCATGTCTCTTCCACAAGGGCATTAGACATTGCTCTGCACCATGCTCTTTACACTTAACACATCTTCAAGATCTTTCTATATTGGTACATAATGACAGGCCTCACTATTTTTAGCAGATGCCTAACATTCCCCAGTGCATTTTTAAGTTAGTGACTGCTTGTTCAAAATGCAAACATCAAAACAACCTGAATGGAATAGAACTATTGTTTCATTTAGTTTGAACCTAGTTACCAAAGTCCATTATCAGCTTTTGGACAGACTGGGCCTCACTTGGGGACAGAAAAGGAGAAGAGAAGTCTAAGGAGAACAGCAGTTTGGTTCTGGGAAATTTTTGTATGCATCTAGGATCATCTGGTTCCATTTACTTGGGGTTGTGCCATGCTGGGATTTGGACCAGCCTATCAATCACAATTCTGATCATTTCCAGGAAGCCAAAGCAATGAATTAAAGGCCCTGGTAAATACCTAGGGGCCCATTGACTCAGGATTCAAACTTCTGAAGAAGCACAGAAACAATGTCCGTATCTCCAGACAAGGAAAGCATATCTCTGCTGGAACCAAGGTATCTAGACGCACACTAGGTTTTCAAAATAGGGCTGGTTCAATCTGAAACTACACTAGGCTTGTTCATGAGAAAGGATGAAAAACAAATTTTGCCATATTATTTTACCACCGACTTGACTCATTATATATTAATTTCATAAAAATGCTATCCATACATTAGTCCACTAACAATAGTATTACCTACTGGGTTACATTTACAAAGACCACCTTTCTTTTTTTTGAGACACACACAGAGAGAGAGAGAGAGAGAGAGAGAGAGAGAGAGAGAGAGAGAGAGGGAGCGAGCATGCACGCACACCCAAGCGGGGAGGAGGGTCAGAGAGAGGGAGAAGCAGACTCTCTGCCGAGCAGGGAGCCCAATGCGGGGCTCGATCCCAGGACCCTGAGATCATGAACTGAGCGGAAGGCAGACGCTTAACCACCTGAGCCACCCAAGCACCCCTACAAAGACCACTTTTGAAAGTGTCTTAAAAGAAGAAGTAAATAAAGTACGTGGGGTGATAGATGTGTTAATTAATCCAATTGTAGTAATTATTTCACAATGTATATGTATATTAAATCATCACGGTTATAAAAACTAAAAAATCATGTTGTACAACCTAAATATATACAATTTTTATTTGCCAATCATACCTGAATAAAGCTGGGGAAAAAAGGAAAAAAACAAGAGCCAATCATTTCATACTTACGAAGTGCCTGACTGCAAAAACGGAATGCGAACACCATCCACCACCACGATATTCCTTATGTTGGGTTTCGCTAAGGTTTTCTTTGATTTGGTCTGGGCGGCTTTAAGATAAAGTTCAAAGAACTGTTAATTCAAATATATGAAGCCAGATGACTTTTTACATTTTTAAAGACAGACATTCTAAGCAGAATTACCTTATTCAACGCCAAGAAGTGTTTGCCATTTACCAAACCACTTCAATTAAAAAACAAACAAACAAAAATGCTAAGAAATGGACTAGCATTTACAAGTTTCCAAACAATATTTAAGGTAAATAAAGAGATTATACCTAATGATGAGGGTGTTCATGCTATCAAGAAAACGGTTTCTTTTTATCAAATGTTTGACAATCTATCACACTGAAAACAAACAATATGATACACGTCTGTCCTTAGTATTAGAAGTCAAAGGGCACCTGGCTGGCTCGGTCAGCAGAGCATGCGAATCTTGATCTCTGGGTTGTAACTTCGAGCCCCAGGTTGGGTGTAGAGAATACTTAAAAAAATAAAAATCTGGGGCACCTGGGTGGCTCAGTCAATTAAGCGTCTGCCTTCGGCTCAGGTCATGATCCCAGGAGCCCCACATTCTGCTCCCTGCTCAGCGGGGAGCCTGCTTCTCCCTCTCCCTCTGCTGCTCCCCCGCTTGTGCACGTGTGCTCTCTCTCTCTCAAGCACACGCTCTCTCTCACTCTAAGAGATAAAATCTTTAAAAAATAAATTAAAATCTCAAAAAAGAAGAAGAAATCCCAATAGCTGGTATTTGCTCTTCACAAAGCTTAGTATTCTTGCCTTTTTATGTAGAAACAAAGGCCATCTGGTTGGTGACTCTTGCTATTCTGCAAAAACCTAGAATGCTTCCTGATTCTGTTTGGCTCAATTTGTCTACTTTCTAACATGAAAAGAGCAACCTTTGTGCCAGTAAAGGACTGGCACAAAAATAGACTCAGATCAATGGAACAGAATAGAGAGCTCAGAAATAAACCCACGCTTATATGGTCAATTAATCTATAACAGAGGCAAGAATATACAACGCGAAAAACAGTCTCTTCAACAAATGGTGCTGGGAAAACTGGACCGTTACATGTAAAAAGAATGAAACTGGACCACTTTCTTCCAGCATACACAAAAATAAACTCAAAATGGGTTGTAAGATCTAAATGTGAGACCTGAAACCATAAAGCTCCTAGAAGATAGCACAGGCAGTCACTTCTCTAACATTAGCTATACCAGTATCTTTCTAGATATGCCTCCCAAGGCAAGGGAAACAAAAGCAAAAATAAACTAATGGGGCTACATCAAAATAAAAAGCTTTTACACAGCAAAGGAAACCATCAACAAAACGACAAGGCAGAGGCTTAGCTTTAGCTCAGGTCATGATCTTGGGGTCGTGAGACTGAGCCCAACGTCGGGCTCCTCCCGTTCAGTGTGGAGTCTGCTTCAGATTCTCTCTCTCCCTCTCCCTCTGCCCCTTCCCTCTATTTGCACTCTCTCTCAAAAAAAAAGAATGCAAAATATATAAAGAACTTACACAACACCAAAAACACCTCCAAATAATCTGATTAAAAATGGGCAGAGAACCTGAACAGACATTTTTCCAAAGAAGACATACAAATGCCCAATAGACACATGAAGAGATGCTTAACACCACTAATCAACAGGCAAATGCAAATCAAAACTACAATGTGATTTCACCTTATGCCTGTAAGAATGGCTAAAATCAAAAAGATAAGAAATAGTAAGTATTGACAAGGATGTGGAGAAAAAGGAGCCTTTATGCACTGTTGGGGGAAATGCAAATTGGTGCAGCCACTGTGGAAGACAGTATGGAGGTTCCTCAAAAAATTAAAAACAGAAAATACCATAACCAGGGTGCCTGGGTGGCTCAGTCGTTAAGCGTCTGCCTTCGGCTCAGGTCATGATCCCAGGGTCCTGGGATCGAGTCCCCCATCAGGCTCCCTGCTCGCCAGGAGGCCTGCTTCTCCCTCTCCCACTCCCCCTGCTTGTGTTCCTGCTCTCGCTATCTCTCTCTGTCAAATAAATAAATAAAATCTTAAAAAAAAAAAGAAAATACCATAACGATCTAGTAATTCCACTACTGGGTATTTACCCAAAGAATATGAAAACACTAATTCAAATAGATAACATGCACCCCTATGTTTATTGTGGCAGTATTTACAATAGCCAAGATATGGAAGCAACCCAAGTGCCCACCCACAGATGACTGGAGAAGATGTGTATACACACACATACACACACGCACGCACGCACACACACAATGGAGTATAAAAAAAAATGAGATCTTGGCATCTGCAACATGGATGAACCTAGAGGGTATAATGCTAAGTGAAGTAAGTCAGAGAAAGACAAATACCATGTGATTTCACTCATATGTGGAATTTAAGAAACAAAACAAATGAACAATGAAAAAAAAGACAAGAAAACCCAGACTCTTAAATAAAGAGAACTAGTGGTTGCCAGAGGAGATGTGGGGCGGGGTGAAACAGGTGAAGTGTTAATTAAGCGTACACTTATCTTGATGAGCACTCAGTAATGTACAGAACTGTTGAATCATTACATTGTACACCTGAAACTAATAACACTGTGTGTTAATTATACTTCAATAAAAAGAGAGCAACCTTTCTCTGATTTTTTAATCAAAAAAACATGAATATATGCTTGTGGCAAAAAAAATACTAAAATATGGAGAGTAAAAACTAAAGTTCTCTCTTGATGTCCTCCCCTGCCATATTATTTCCTTTGGGTTAGATACTGTGAATTTGGTGTATATTACTTTCACACTTTTTTTCTTTTAATGGATGTACACACATATACTTATGTATACTTTTCTGACCTTACCACGCCTACTAATATCATAAAGAATTATTTATGATAAATATCCCCAATCGACTTGAAGAAAGTAATAGTCAAAGGTAGGAGCCATGATAAAATGGGGTACAAAGATTTCCCTGGCAGCTGTAATGGAGATGTTCTGGTGAAGGACATAAAGGCACAGGGGGATAAGCAAGGAGGCTGTGGCAAACTCAAGCATGTGGTGCTAAAAGCCAGGATAAACGTAGCATCAATGTGTGAATGGAAAGGAATGGACCAATACAAGGGATTTTATAAAGGAAGACGAGGGGGGCACCTGGGTGGCTCAGATGGTTAAGCATCTGCCTTCGGCTCAGGTCATGATCCCAGCGTCCTGGGATCGAGTCCCGCATCGGGCTCCCTGCTCTTTGGGAGCCTGCTTCTCCCTCTGCCTCTCTCTCTCTCTGTCTCTCATGAATAAATAAATAAAATCTTTAAAAAAAAAAAAAAAAAAAAGGAAGACGAGGTATCCTGGTGACCACTCAGATATGGAAAGAAAGAAAAACAGGATTATAAAGGAAGCTTTAGAGCTTAAGAAAACCTAACCATTCTACAGAGAGTAAGAACTAGTTTGGGAAGAAAGAGGACTTCACTTACAAACATGCTAACTTTGAAGTGACAGAGAGATACCCAGGTAGCTATGTCCATTCGACAGGTAAAGCTCTGAAGAGAAGTGAGGTACAGACAGGAGAGCCAGGAGATATTTGCAGTTTAGAATGAAGAAGAAAAACAGAGACAGATTTTATAGTGCCTGCTCACCCATTACCCCCACTAAAGGCAGCTGCCCTGCTCAGAGTCCCTGCCAAAGGGGCAGCCACAGACACCGTGTCCCTAAGCCCACAGCAAAGCTAATTAGATTCCAGGTACGTACTGGACCACAAAAGTCAATCCATAGAATGGCCAACCAGTAACTCATGTCATCTACCTGTAAGTGATACGCTATGCCAGTGAGATTCTCTCTTAGGAATCTACACAAAGAAGCATAAAGAAAAACGCTAATTAGTTGAAGCTGAAAGGATGCCATGAGGAAAAACCAGGGTACTGGTAAACTGAGGTTACTTGTAAGCCAGTTATGGGGCAGCAAAAAGCTTGAGTGTGCAAAGAAGCCAGCAGGAAGAGTGGAGGATATAAAGAGAGAAGTCGCAAAGCCAGGAAAGCGACAGACTATCAGCCCACAAGAAAGAGTAGCCAGCCCCTAGGGCTGCTTGGTTCCTAACGCCTCCCCAGCTGCAGTACACTCTGGCCCTCTTATCCTTCAAGTGATCGGGTTCACTGCTCACAATTCAAGACACTTGGCTTTAATTCAGGGGGCAGAGAGAAGATGTAGGACAGGAGGTAAACCTGAGAGGAGAGAACAGTGCATGACAGCAAAAGTAGGAGGGTATCAAGGAGCACAAGATGGTCAAATGCTTCAATCCTCACGGAGAATGAGGACTGCAAAGAGGCCACTGAATTAAAAGATTCTGCAGATTACTCGTGACTGACCTTGGAGGGAATAAAGCAGTAAGGGGAAGTCAGATGACATGCCATCATGTCATTCCACTGACCTCATTTCCCTTTTATACACTTACAGATAAAATTCAAATTCCTGACTCTTCTAATGAATTCCCTGCTTACTAGGCTCCACCTTAAGCATCCCAAAGAATTTCCCCCTTCTCAACATGTAATAAGATGAGCAAGCTCCCGGCCCCTCACACTGCTCATTTGCTCATTTCAACGTCACTGCCTTTTTCATGTACCCTCTCATCTGAGTGGCCTCTTCTGTCCATCTAATTCTTACTCATCCTGCAAGGCCTAGTTCACATTTCACCTCCTAGTAAAGCCTTCTCTGATAACTACGGTTACCTGTAGTTCCTGCCTCTGAACTTCTGTGGCAACCTCTGGGGCAAAAATAGGCTAAACAATTTAGCATATTATAAAGTAATTAAACTAATGCTACAAGCCACATTTAAAAATAATATTCGTTATTCATTATGTACTGAACAGTCACCCAAAGGACTCTCATTCTGTTTCTTGTGCACCCTGGCTCCTACCCACATCAGAATTTTCTCAAAGGCTCCTTTTTATGTATTCCACAGCATATGGGCACACAATAACAATGTATTATAAGAATCTGAGTTGGGAGTTAAAATATCTGGGTTCTAGTCCCTGCCCTGCCAAAACTTTATCATTTGCTGGACTAGATGACCTCCTCCCAACTCCAAAACCTAGGATTCTATGGCTGATACACATTCTGTATTTTACACATACAATTAGGGTAAAGCAGATAAAATATGTGTCATGTATTATCCGTGTGTGTGTGTGTGTATGTGTGTAGACATAGATACGTAACAAATAGAGATATAACCACTGAATCAGTCAAAATTTTCATCAGACACTTAAGTCTATCTAAGACTAGAAACATCAATAAATTCTGTATCCCTCTATTCTAAATCCTTTATCCTAAGAGTTCTGTCAAGCACGGACATTCACATGAGCTTCAAGAGAAATATGTTATAAAATTACTGCAACCTAAAACTTGTTCAGCATAAGCCTGCTCCCTCCCCACCAATCAGTTGGTCACATTCCTTTGTCTTATCATGTGCTTTCTTGTACACGATCTTCAGCAGGACCAACACAAATCACTGTTAGACACCAGGGATATAAAAAGGCTCCAGTCTCACAAGGGCTTGCAATATAGTTGAGGAGACAGAAACAGAAAAACAGTTAAAGAATGGTATAAAGGAAAATGCTCTAAGTGGCCAGATAAATGCTTTCCCTCTGTTGGTATTCAGTTTGACCTCCCAGTTGTCAAGAATCGGGTCCATTTGTGTGACTGCAAAGCAAAAGCATGCAGGCAAACATCTGAATTAGGGAAAAGGTAAATGAGACAAAAAGGAATTATTCTTCATGAAGCTAAGACAAATCCATTTTCTAGCTAGAATTTAGAGGCCAGAAGAAATATAATTGTTACATGACAACATGAAACTAAGCTAGGTGGGATTAGGCAATAGACCTCTGACAATATACTATATGTAAAATATAAAAATATTATCTTACACTCATATTGGGCTTAGTTTTCAAAGTACTTTGAGATATCTTCATAACTTGAGGCTAACAAGCCTAGAATTATTACTTTTTTAGACAAAGAAATTAAAGCACAGGGAAGTAAAGTGACCAATTCAAGGCCACAGTGCCCAGAAAGAGACAGAACTGGGAACAGAGTAGAGGTCTTCTGAATTCTCGTAAAGTGCTTTTCTATCAAACTATTGTCCAAGTAAAAATACCATAATAAAACCAAAATCATAAATCATACGTCACTTGAGGACCCGAGCAAAGAGAATAATAGTATGAACATGTCAGTGTTTTAAGCTCTGGCCAGTGAAGATACATACCTACACTGGGTTTACCAAGGGTCGGTATGACCATATAAAATCAACGCATTTCCCTACTTTTTCATTTCATATTGACTAAATAACATCCTTTTATTATTTCTAAAGATTTTATTCATTTATTTGAGAGCGAGAGAGAGAGCAAGCGAGCATGAGCAGGGGGTACGGCGCAGGGAGAGGGAGAAGCAGACTCCTCACTGAGCAGAGAGCCCGACATGGGGCTCAATCCCAGGACCCCAGGATCATTACCTGAGCCGAAGGCAGACGCTTAACTGACTGAGCCACCCAGGCGTTCCCAACAACATTCTTTTATTTACTAGTTCCCCAGTCACCCATGTTTCAGGAATGGGTCCTCTTGGATATGTTCATCAACAGAGAAGCCTATCAGTAATTGCAAATTAAAAATCTGACTTTGCCTCAAGAATGTCTGTACGGTCATCATCTCCTGGCCTGACAGCCGAGTAAACTGACCAGCAGGGTTCATGGACCCGCCATGACTTCAGCAGCAGCCTCCTGTCAACCCTACACCATGCAACATCATGACTGGTTAGCCCTATATTGTTTTAATTTGAAGGCAATAGTGATGTTCCTGTTGCTCATAAAAAAGGAAGACTTTGCAAATTAGTCTTGGTTTTTATTCAGAATTCACAGATCTAGAATCTAACATTTAAACCAGAAATGTTTATTTTATAAATTACTGTACCTGGGGCAGCTCGTAGCTGGGAGGAACAGCTCAGAGGTCTTACAGCTAGAAGATAAAATAAATTGTTTACAAAAAGCAGTACAATTCAATGCCTGTGTAAGATGCTTATACATCTAAATCTCATCTTAAAAAAAGAAGAAATTAAACTTACAAAATCGGAGGGCCCATTTTGAGGTATTGGGGAGATTTTTAAATGTGTAAGTCAAGATGGAAGTCATTCTGAAATCTGAAAAGAGAACAAAAATATATCCTGGATTATTTGAACAATTTGTGGCTTTATAGTCTATGATCTCTGATAATCTTATCCATGGTAACTATAAAGTACTATAAAATTTAATGTATTACCAACTATCCTTCCTCTAATAATATTCTCATAGCTACACTGACATGTCTTTCATAGCGTGCAAATGACAATTTTAAGCATTATCATTACACTCTTTGTAAGAGATGAGAAAACTGAAGCCTACAGGGATTGAGTGACTTGCCCAAAGAGCCACAGCTAATAAGAGGCAGAACTGGGATCTGAAGCCAGGCAGTCTAGCTCCAGAGTTTATATCCTTCTCCAGGGCCAAAGGAGTAGAGAGGTTGCTGGACATGACCATGAAGCCAACAATGTTAATTTGCTGACTTTGAAAGCTGTATTGTGATTAGTGCACTATTCAGGGGTGGTGTAGTGTCCTGTTAGCAACTTACTTCCAAATGCTCTAAGAAAAAAGTTTGTGCATTGCACTTGCTACTTTTTTTTTTAAGATTTTATTTATTTAAGAGAGAGAGAGAGTGTGTGAGCTGGAGGGAGAGCAAGTGGGAGAGAGAATCTGAAACAGACTCTGCACTGAGCACAGAGCCTGATGGGGGGGCTCAATCTCACAATCCCAAGATCATGACCTGAGCTGAAACCAAGAGTTGGCTGCTTAACTGATTGAGCCACCCAGGCCCCCCTCACTTGCTACTTTTTAATAAGTTTGCTACGGTTTCAAAATAATTTAAAAAATATTAAAGCCCTACATATTAAAAAATATTTAAAATATATTAGCTGCTCCCCTAAATTCTTAAAAAATGAATTCCTACAAATCAGTAAGAAAAAAAAACGGGCAAAGGACATGAACACACCATTCATTGAAATGGAAATAACATATGGCTCTTAGATATATGAAAAGAAGTTCAAACTCATTCCTAAAAGAAATGCAAATAGAAACCACCAGAGAGATACAATACTTGACCTGTGACACTGGCAAAGACTGGAAGGTTTGATTTACTCTGTGTGCTAAGAGTATGCACAAAGATACTGCTGCTGAGAGGCCAACCTGGGGCAATCCCTATGGAGGGCAATTTGCCAATTAACTGTCAAAACTGTAACTGCATTGATCCAGCAATTCCACTTCTACTTCCAGGACGTTACTAACGCACATGGGACATGCATGTCACCACTGTTTGTAATAGTAAAATACCAGAAGAACCAAAAATAGGGGATTGATTAAGTAAACCACACTACAACCACCCAAAGAAGTATTATGCAGCTATGAAAGATAAGGAAATGGTTATATACCAATATGGAACCACTGTTAACCTGTATTAAGTGAAAAAAGCTAGGTGTAAAATAGTATACAGCTACCACTGTTCATGTCAAAAAGAGGAAAAATAATATATATATTTCCTTGTATCTATATAAAATATCCCTGAGGTAGAAATAAGACATTAAAAAGGAAGGAAACTGAGTAACTAGAGGACAGGGTGTAAGGAAGACTGGTCATTGTCCATCTTTTATAATTTCTCAATTTTGAAATACGTTTTAACTTAAAAAAAAAAAGGTAAGAATAAGCTGGTGAAATTTGCCTATGAAGGCAGTGGTAGCCAGCCTCCAAGATGGCTCCCAATAATCTCCACCTTTATTTATTTATTTATACCAGTGTATAGTCACCCCCAACAATGTACCACAGTTGGTCTGTGCAAACAAAAGAACAGGGGCCCCTGGGTGGCTCAGTTGGTTAAGCGTCTGCCTTCAGCTCAGGTCATGGGATATAGATAATATAAAAGCCTTAAAAAAAAATATAGGGGCGCCTGGGTGGCTCAGTTGGTTGGGCGTTGCTTTCAGTTCAGGTCGTGATCTCAGGGTCATGGGATCAAGCTCCACCTCGGCTCTCTGCTCAGCAGGGAGTTGCTTCTCCCTCTCACTCTCTCCCAAATAAATGAATGGAATCTTAAAAAAAAAAAAAAATAGATAATATAAAAGCCTTAACTTCTCTTGGGTCTTTATAGACTAAAAAGAGGATGCCCTATGACTTCAAAAAAAAAAAAAAAATCACATTTTTCCAAATATGTGGTTTGAAAAGAGAAGAAGGAATCCAAACTCTAGGCTCACCGGCCTAGGAATATTCAAAAGACTCTAGCCAGGGAGACACAAACAGGCCCATGAGATAAGCACCCCTGTTTGCAGAAGCTACACATGCCACACCAGTCTTAGATACAAATTCCCTTAAGTAAGGGAGCTTGGGTGGCATAGTCTGTTAAGCGTCTGACTCTTGGTTTCGGCTCCAGTCATGATCTCAAGGTCCTGAGACAGAGCCCAATGGGCTCCACGCTCAGGGTGGAGTCTGCTTAGGACTCTCTCTCTGCCCCTTCCACTGTCCCTCTCTCTAAAATAAATAAATCTTGGGCGCCTGGGTGGCTCAGTTGGTTAAGCGACTGCCTTCGGCTCAGGTCATGATCCTGGAGTCCCGGGATCGAGTCCCGCATCGGGCTCCCTGCTCGGCAGGGAGTCTGCTTCTCCCTCTGACCCTCCCCCCCTCTCATGTGCTTGCTCTTTCTCATTCTCTCTCTCTCAAATAAATAAGTAAAATCTTTAAAAAAAATTAAATAAATAAATAAATCTTAAAAAAAAAATTCTCTCCCTCTGTCTCAAAAAAAAGATAACATTTCAAATAAGCGGGGAAAAAGATGAATTTTTCACTGAATTTGTTGGGGAAATGGCTAATCATCCAGAAAAAACTTTAGGTCCATAACTCATACAGGTACAAATCAATTCCAGATGTGATTAATCTAATTTCATATATATATAGATTGAGAGAAAATATTTGTAATGCATAAAACAGACAAAGGGTTAATATCCATAACCCATAAAGAACTATTACAAATTATAGACAAAAGAGAATCTATAATGGAATCTGTGGTTTTCACCCAAATATCCATTTGACTCCATTATGCAATTGCCATATGTAGTTTACAGGGGGTTGAATCCAGCCCAACTCCAGGGTTTAAACCAATCAGAATAATTTCATTCTCTTTGCCTAGATCATTGGTTCAGGTAACCAAGGCCTAAAACAATGGTGCATGGTACTGACTTGATTTAGGGATAATAATTTAGTCAGTCTTACATTCCAGTCAGTATTCTGCCTGGAATTCTGGAACATAAATCTTTCCTTCTGAGGCTTGGCACAGCTACCACAGTTTGCAAACATGAAAAAAGCTAGTCTAAGCACAGAGCTGATCGATCCCAAAAGAGGACAGAGCCGAGAATTTCCGGAAAAGGAAACTAGAGCCCTAACTGAATCATATCCGAAACCCATCCTCCCTTTGTGCTTTCCAGTTGTTAGACAATAAACCCCTTGAATAAGACAATTTGAGTTGAATTTTGTTATTTGCAGCTGAAAGGTTCCTTACTGATACATGACTAAAGGAAAAAAAGCAAAAGAGCAATTCACAGAAATAAAAATGTCAAACAAAATTTTAAATGTTCAACCTAACAATAAAAACATTTTTTCGGGGTGCCTGGGTGGCTCATTCGGTTAAGCAGCTGCCTTCGGCTCAGGTCATGATCCTGGGGTCCTGGGATCGAGCCCCACGTCTGGCTCCCTGCTCAGTGGAGAGCCTGCTTCTCCCTCTCCCTCTGCCTACTTGTGCTTTCTATCTCTCTGTCAAATAAATAAATAAAATCTTTAAAAAAGAAAAAAAAAATTTTTTTTCAATTAAAACAAGGGATCATTGTGGGGTTGTAAAATTGGCAAAAAATTAACATTGTTAACACATAATTCTAGTAAGAATGGATTTAGGCACTTCCATATACAGTTGATAAAAGCATAAACTGCTAAGGTTTTTTTTGGAAGGCAATTTTTAATTATCTAACAAAATTTAAATTGTGAATTTCTGAGCCCAATAATTCCTATAATTGTTCTTTAACCTATAGAAATACTCAAGATGTATGTGTAGCATACATAGATCTCTGGCCTATAGAAATATTCAAGATGTTCATTGTAGCACACTGGACACTGGAACTAATCTAGATGCCCATCAGTAGGAAATAGTTAAAAAAAAATTATAGTACAAACATACCATGGGGGCGCCTGGGTGGCTCCGCTGGTTAAGCGACTGCCTTCGGCTCAGGTCATGGTCCTGGAGTCCCGGGATCGAGTCCCGCATCAGGCTCCCTGCTCAGCAGGGAGTCTGCTTCTCCCTCTGACCCTCCCCCCCTCTCATGTGCTCTCTCTCTCTCTCAAATAAATTAAAAAAATCTTTAAAAAAAAAAACATACCATGGAACACTGTGCAGCAGCTTGGAAAGAAAAATAAAAAACATGATATACATGTATATACTAACATAGAAAGATGTCCACAATATATATTAAATGAAAAAACAAACTGCAGAACAATATGTACAGTAAGACACCATTTTTATGACAGAAGAAAAAGTCTGTAAAGCTAAGAGTCTATATACGGAAGGAATAAAAAGGAGCTTTCATTTTATATTCTTCTATCTTCTCAAAAAAATTTTGTAGATTTTATTTATTTGACAGAGAGAGACAGAGCGAGAGAGGGAACACAAGCAAGCCTCCCACTGAGCAAGGAGCCCAACGCGGGGCTCAATCCCAGGACCCCGGGATTATAACCTGAGCCGAAGGCAGATGCTTAACTGCTGAGCCACCCAGGCGCCCCGAACATTTTATTTTTCATGTACAGTATAATTCTAGTTTCATTTAAAATCTACATATATTAATATTTAAATATATAAAAATATACAAGTGCATAAAAAATGTCCAGAAAAATACATAGCAAAATGTTTTGGTTTATGTTTTTTTTAAGCAAAATGTTAATAGTAGTTATCTCTGGGTGGTGGAACTACAGGTGTATTTATTTTCTCTGTAGTTTCTGAAAAATAATATTATTAGTTCAATAATTGATTAAAAATGTTTCAAAAGAAAGACTAAGCAAACTACCCTATGGAAGAGTTGACCTTTATTGTCATTTGCTCTAAGCTTTAGGAAATAGACCTTTTTGACTCAAGGATTTGAGAAGCATGGAAACTGGAGCAGAGTAAGCTGGAGTTGGCTGTGGAACTATGAAAAGATGCATAAAGTTGCAGGCACCTGGGAGTAAGGGAAAGGAAGAAGGTGCTAGGCAAGTAATGAAAGCAAAATGGGGCGGGGGGGGGGGCACCTGGGTGGCTCAGTTAAGCGTCTGCCTTAGGCTCAGGTCATGATCCCAGGAGCTCCCCATGGAGACTGCTTTCTCCCTCTCCCTCTGCCCCCACGTTCATGTACTCTCTCTCTCTCATAAAATCTTAAAAAAAAAAAAAAGCAAAATGGAGTGGCTTAACAGCTCACTGTTAACACTATCATTAAGACACAATATAATGAAAGGGCACAGAGTCTAAAACCAGACTGTCTAAATCCAAATCCTGACTCCACCCTAGTTTTCTGACCTTAAGCAAGTTACTTAATCTTTTTGTCTTAGAGTAAGATGTAGATAATTCATCTGTAAAATGTAGATAATCCCAGTACCTACCTCATAGGGTTGCTGTGAGGAGTAACTAAATTAATACACACAAAGCACTTAGAACAGTGCCTGATACATAGCAAGGGTCCTACATGTTTGCTCTATCAATATTACTGGGTAGTGGTATAAATGTACCCAGTTCCCCTCTCTGTAAGCCACAGTAAGAAGCGTAACATTTCTGCCCTGATGGAGCTTATGATTTCACTGAGAGTACAAGGAACAAAAAAGTGAGCCAAAGAGGATGGCCTTTAGCTAACAAGAGTTTTTTTCACTTTTAGGGGCGCCTGGGTGGCTCAGTCGTTAAGCGGCTGCCTTCGGCTCAGGTCCTGATCCCAGAGTCCTGGGATGGAGCCTCGCATGGGGCTCCCTGCTCTGCGGGGAGCCTGCTTCTCTCTCTCCCACTCTCCCTGCTTGTGTTTCTTCTCTCACTGTGTCTCTGTCAAATAAATAAATAAAATATTTTTTTTTAAAAAAGAGTTTTTACACTTTTAAAGAGTTGTAGAAAACAAAACAAAAAATATACGAGATCAATATGGGTTTTTACTATGTGGCCCTTAACAAAAAAATTTACTACCCCTTATCTAAATAGTAAGCACTAAACAGAATTACATGCATGAGAGAGCATGAGGGCAGAAGACAAGCTTTTAACTGTAAAAATCTTATGAGTTGGGAGGGCCTCTGGAGATCAAGAATCCTTTTTGCAAATTAACGTTATTTCGTTTGGAATCAATCGCATTATTCAAGGACTTGAACTCATCCTTCCAACACAAAACCGCTATTATGCAATGCAGAGCTCGTGACGAGAAGTTAATAGACATAGGCTCTAGTCCTAGTTCCACCACCTGTGGCCCACAGATAAGCCCACTCACGCTGATTCATGGGCTTCACCTATAAAGTGAAAGTGATGAATGACCAGATGATCGGCAGATCCCTTCCAGGTTAGAAAACGCTCAGGAACAGTAAGTCTCCAAGTATCTCCGCTCCTCCCACACGCCAGGCCCGAACGGGTCACGTGACCGGGCCCCAGCCCAGTAGCAGGGATGGAGTAATCCCAACTTCCCATACAAGCAAAGCGGGTGAAAAAACACACAGAGCAATATAGCCTAGCGCTTTATACCAACACACACACAAGCAAACAGTTCGTTAACTTGAGGTGATAAATTAAAAGACACGGTGACACCGCTGCTCAGAGCTACACACATAAGGATTGTCCAGGTTACTACTCTTAAGTGCATTGGTCCTGGAGACGCTGTCCGATGGGGCCTCTTCCCGCTCCCTTGAACTCCACTCCCCGGGGGGAAGGGAGGTGGCCGCGGGCACTGGCGCAGGAGATCGGAAAGGAACTGCGGCTGTCGCTGCGGGGAAAGGCCAGGCGGAAAGCCAAGCGCATATTCCATCTCACCTTACCTCTGTTCTCTCGAACTCCCGCGGCGGACACGAAAGGTTTGGACTCAAGTGCCGGGACTAGACGTGACCAAAGGGCGGGTCCTGCCCCAAAGGACCCCCTTCACTCCCGCCCCCGAACTCCGCAGGCTGCCCACCGGCCGCCTGTCTGGAAAACCAGGCACTTCGCCTCCTCCTCTATGGGCCTCCTTCCGTCCAATGGAGAAAGCGACCTCTTGGCCCCGTTATCTGGAAGAGAACGGCAGGGCAAGGAGGCAGCGGCAACTCGGCACCGGGGATTTTAGTCAGGCAGTACGTCGGGCGCCTAGCTGGCGCAAGGCTGAGGTCGAAAAGTCCTCCGCTCGGCAGCCCCTATCGGAGCGCTTTGCATTTTCGTCCTCTTCTGCTCAAGATGGTGGCCTCCCGGGCGATAGGCAGTCTCAGTCGCGCCACTGCCTCCAGGATGCTCCGCTGCCCAGGTGAGGCCTGGCTGGGAGCGCCCCGCAGCCCCAGGCAGAACTTTTGCGGAGCCTGAGGTAGCCCCGGAGCCGCGTCTCCCTTTCCCTGTCGCCTCCCCGCCCCGCTGGAGAACTCAGCCCTTAATGGGGGAAAGGGTGCGCCCCTTGACCCAGTCTCCTGTGTCCTTGCGCAGACTGACACTTCCTCTCTCACTGCTCCTGAGTCCTGCAGCGATTTCAGGCTCCTTAACCCTTAACCTTTCTGAGGCTTGTTCACCGGGTCTGGCACCTTCCGCAAGTCTCCCCGTCGCACTTATGACGTCACGCCCCTCTTATTTTCTTCTATGATGGCTTCGGACCTGTCCCTACTAGATCAGGAGTTCAGAAGGACTGGGACACTCCAGTCTGTCACATCTTTGTGGCTCCACAGCACCTTACTCGTAACAAGAGCTGTCTTAAAAGCTTCTTAGGTGGAATTAACCAGCCTTGCGAATTACTGCTACTCCCAGCTCCTTTCCCTTAGAACCATTTTTGTACCTATTACCACATTTCAATACGGAGCTCGACTTTTGCAGTTCCAGTGATCCCAGTGTGAATGTATCGTATGTTAAATTTCTTTTTTTTTTCTTAAAGATTTTTATTTATTTATTTGACAGAGAGAGACACAGCGAGAGAGGGAACACAAGCAGGGGGAGTGGGAGAGGGAGAAGCAGGCTTCCCACGGAGCAGGGAGCCCGATGCGGGGCTCGATCCCAGGACCCTGGGATCATGACCTGAGCCGAAGGCAGACGCTTAACGACTGAGCCACCCAGGCGCCCCTTGTATGTTAAATTTCAAGGGGAGGTTCTGCAACTTGCTAGAAGAAATATATTTTTTTAAATACACAAATACCGCTTGTCTGTGGACACACTGGGGGCAGGGTGATAGAAAAAAAGATAAGCAAATACCTGTACCTTAAGGGATAAAATGTTAAATAATTTTAAAAAGTAATTTTGTTTCTGACGGTACCCGGTTAAGTTTGCATTAGCTGTTAAGTGGGTGATTATGGAAAATCAAGCATTTTCCTCCCGTCTCAAATCTGTTAAGGTGCAATGTCACGTTTTATTGCATGTTACACTTAATACCGGCTGCTAATTAGAATTTTAATTTGTAATATGTCTTTCTCCTGAAAGAGAGAGCTGGTAGCTGGAGTCTGCTCTAAGGGATTAATTTTGGATTCAGACTTTTTCTGAATCTTGACCAATGTCTTTGGTTTCCACGTGTGTGTGTGTGTGTGTATACCAATCATAATACTACAAAAAATTGAAATGTAAAGACTGGGGAAGGGTTAAGAAAAAAGTCACCCATTCGCTTACTAGTCACATATAGTAACTGTTAGCAGTTGGTCAGTTTACCTTATGGTTTTGTTTTCGGTTTTCCACGTTTATGGTTTAAGGCTTTATGAAAATCAGATGTATATATTTGAACTTTCCTATGCATTGGTTTTAAGGTACTTCTTATGGATTAGCAGCTGGTTTAACACTGAGCTGGTAGTCAGGTCATGTGGTTTGTGGTCACTAGCTGTGTAACTTTGGACAAATACCTTAGTCTAACTGATCTTTATTTTCCTCATCTGTAAAATGAATGAGACTTTGGATTTTCTTAGATACAAGAAATAGCATGAAAGAGCAATTCAAAGCATTAAGTTTGAAGTCTGACTTTGGGGCTTGAATCTGGCTCCGCCTTTTACTCTCTAGTGACCTTGGACAATTAATTTCTTGTTTTCTCATTTGTGAAATAGCTTTGTGAACTTCAAAGGAGTTATCCTAAGTTTAAAGCAATTTGTCATAGACTAAGTGCTCAGTACATGCTGCTATTAACTCTTTCCTGCCCTGAAGAACTGATTCTATATATCTGAGAATTTTTAAAATAATTTTTACATTTTATATGTGTAATAACAAGCTTAGCTTTTCTATATTTTTTGTATAGAAATATATATATACACATGTAAATGTATATATATTGCACTGTTTTGGCTTATAGTTATTGTCTATATATATATTATATATATATAGTTATATATAATATGGCTTATAGTTATTGTCCCTTTGGATAACAGTTTATGAATTTTGAAAACATGTTTAGAAAGTGAATTCAAAATTACCTGCACACCTGGATTGCCATTTAGATTCAACATGTTGGTCTTTTACCCTGAAAGTCTGGGTGAAGGCCAATGTTTAATGAGATTATGACATTTACTAGTGGATGGGTAAATTTTCTTGAAACTTATTTGTTGTCTTCGAAGTTCAAACCCATTCCTCCCCCACAAATACTATAATTCTGAATATGACTTTCAAATGACAGTCACAACTTGGCCAAGATACCTTGTTTAATTACCACTCCTAAATCTAAATTTCTAATGTGTGAGTGGTAAAATAATTTCACAGGAAATGAATTAGAGGCAAATACTGTAGTAAGCGATGTATACTTAAATTTGACTCACTTCCTTGATCCTATCTCTTCCCCCAAAGTTGGATATTGAGAAAAACTGTTGTTACAACCAAAGTAACATTTTCATATTTGAAATCTGTGTCAGCATAATCCAGCTCTCTCCACTGTTATAGGTTTTGTAAGTATCTTCTTGAGTTAAATTATCAAGATGATTAAGAAGTAGGACAAAGGTTTCTCTCTTTTGCCAGCACAGTTGATCTAGGCTAAAGTTCACCTAGCTGCTCTGAACTAAACTGTCCACATTACATAATGGGTAAGGCTAGATTTCTAAAGCCAATCTACCTTGTAGCTACCAACTTGATTTAGTTGACTGTGGTTTGAATTCATTTCAAGATATGTTTGGACACTTACTGATTTTCTCTTCTTTTTTTGTCTCTGTTGATTTAGAGGAAGTTTTGTGTATGTGAATATGGGTGTGTTTGTGCAGCAAAGGTAGATTAGTGGTAGGAATTTAAAATGGTTCGAACCCTAACCTAACAAACACCAACCTGCTGTCTCAAATAGTTGGTCTTTAAAAGTGCAACCTATGGGGCGCCTGGGTGGCTCAGTCGTTAAGCGTCTGCCTTCGGCTCAGGTCATTATCCCAGGGTCCTGGGATCGAGCCCCGCATCGGGCTCCCTGCTCTGCATGAAGCCTGCTTCTTCCTCTTCTACTCCCCCTGCTTGTGTTCCTTCTCTCGCTGTGTCTCTCTCTGTCCAAAAAAAAAAAAAAAAAAAAAACTTAAAAAAAATAAAATAAAATAAAATTATAAAAGTGCAACCTATGCCCGAGCCCTCTCACCTGCTCTGTTTTCTTTTTCGCTTAGCACTTATCTCCTAACATATTTTTTTACATATTTGTGTTTCTTGTTTTTTTGGCTCTTTCCACCCCATCCCTCCCACCCTGCATTTCCAGGCAGTCCATCCCCACTCTCATCCACTTCACTCTGTTCTAGCTGGAATTGCTTATTCCCTGCTTCCACTCCCACTGGAATTTCCACTTTACAGGCAAACTCCTTTTTATGCCAGGCCTGTTCTCAGCTCTTCAAGTATCTCTACTGAGTAGGAACTGATTCTTCCTACGATATATGTATCATCCCCTGCTGCTGTAAAATAAGCTACACAGAGAAAGGGATTTTTGTCTTTTTGTTCACTCCAAGTGCCTAGAACAGTGCATGGCACATGGTAGGCGATTTGTTGTTGTTGAATGAAGGACTGTGAGATGATATTGGAAGAGCTTATGCTTTAGTTGGGGGAAACACCTGCTATAGATGCAGTGATTAGAGAACAGAATAGTAAATAATAAAAATCAAAAGGGATTTTGAAGTGAAGGGAAAGATCATTGTAGATGGAATCTCATGATAAAGCCTTGTAGAAAAGGTTGGAGCCGTGATACGATAAAGAAGAGTGATAAATACAGATGATTCAAATTTTAAATGGTGGTAAAGCGGAGAAGGGAAGTATATCATTAGAGAGGTAGAGGCATGGGGATTGAGGAGATGGCTGACTTCTATCTTAATTTACTTGTGTGTAGCATTATGACTTTTGGATACTTTTATAATCATTACATCACTTTTATTTCTGTCTTTGTAAGACATGCACTAAGAGACTTGTTCATGGTTATACAGCTAGTAAATGATAAACGTGGTGGTTGAACCTAAGTCTTTCGACTCTCAGGTCCTTTGTCTTTGCACTCAAGAGGGCTGATTTGGATTGCTTAAAGAAAAAAATGCAGACAGAGAACCAGAGATCACCTCACGCTAGTGCTTGTGTCATCTACAGTTTTCTTTTAATATGTTTTTTGCCTTTCAAACCAGTGTCAAGCTGCTATTTTCTGTGACTTCTCTTCCCCTCCCTTAAGGAACTGCAGGATAGGGGCGCCTGGCTGGCTCAGTCGAAGAGAATGAGACTCTTGATCTCAGGGTTGTAAGTTCCAGCCCCACGTTGGGTGTAGAGATTACTTAAATAAATAAAACTTAAAAATAACAGGGGCGCCTGGGTGGCTCAGTTGGTTAAGCGTCCAGCACAATTTCGGCTCAGGTCCATGATCTCAGGGTCATGAGATCCAGCCCTGCATCAGGCTCCATGCTCAGTGGGGAATCTACTTGACATTATTTCTCTCCCTCTGCCCCCCGCCCCGGCCCCATGCGCACTTTCTCTCTCTCAAATAAAGAAAAAGGGAAAGAAGGAGGAAGCAAGAGCTTTGGCTACTGCTGATGGTCCCTGTCCAAATCCACTGCACCATCGGTGGGTTCTCCAGATCAGTGGCTGCCAATGCCCACTTGTTTGCTGTCTGCTTCAGTTTCCTTTTTAAAAAATATGGACTCTTCCACTCGGGAAGATCCACACGTGCAGTCTCCCTTGGGTTCAGCTGCCTCTGCCTTTTGTAACTCCTCTATCTGTATAAGCCCCAACTGACCAATATTGACCCATAGGTAGGGACATCTCTATGCCCCTATTCAGCAGGAAGAAGTCACAAGAAGATGAGACCTTCCACCCTCAGCAACCTTAAGGATTTAAGGGTCAAAATTGTTCAGGGGGGAATGATGTGGGAAACAAAGGCAGAAGATAAATTATTAAATTTCCTTACTACCTACAGCCCATTGACAAGTCCTTGAAACAGGCAGAGTGACATTCCTCAAGGGACTCAACTGCTTCAGTGTTAATACTTTGCTAAGGGCAAAAGACAATCCTCCCTGACCTCCCTTCCCCAGGATCCTATAAGTCTACTTTAACATATGAAAGTTCCTTTGGAAACTTCCTTTAGCTCTACTCCCCAAGATACATGTTAGCGATCCTCCCCCAAGCGTATGACCCACTGATAAACATCTGAAGGGTCTCATGACTGAGTTTCTACTAAATAGTAAAAATGACCTTTCCTATCAATAGCTAGCCCCCTCAGGATCCTGGAAACCTGTTTCCAAAATACCTGGGAGGTTGCACTATCCTTAACCCCTCCAAACCTGAAAGTATATAATGGGCCGCTCCTCGTGACCCCAGTGCAGCTCTTTCTGCCCACGGGTCCTGTCCCTGTGCTTTAAATAAAACCACCTTTTCTCACCAAAAAAAAAAAAAAAGGACTCTGAGGCCCAGCCCCCTTGAATTCTGATTCTGTGGTTCTAGGTTGTATGTTGCCCAGACATTTGTGAGTGTATTTGAGCCTCCCCCACTGATTTCAATGCCTAACCTAGTTCTGGAATCACTTCTCAATACTGCTGTGGGAAACCCAGTCCGGCGGGATATGTTGGATAGTCTTTTGGGTCCTGCTTGGGCCACATGTAATAGTTCCCTATCCAGAAGGGTCCGTGCCTCCTGGTCAGATATAGACCATCATCAACTTAGAAATGGGTATGGTTCTAAGGTCTGTTTCTAAATCAAGTAGAGAGTATTTTTGATAGAGTTGATGTTTAAAGTTGCATTTAGAATACTACCATGACATAAAATGGCCAACGTGGTTTAATTTTATTGTCCATTACCTTTGATTATCACTGCATGCTAAGGCAGTCTGAGACTCTTGTTTGACATCCCTCAGTTCTGAACCAGATTAAGATAGGGGCTTTGGTGAGTGAGAGACTAGGCAGAAAGAGAGACAGGTGGTCACAGGCTGGTGGAGAGGTTTAGCTGCTGAGAGGTTGCTAGGGATTTTAACCCTTTTTTTTTTTAATAGCGCTTCCAAATTAGGCAGGCGCACCACTCTTTTAAATTATGTTGTGGATTCCAAGACCATATGCAGCTCTAATGTAGTCCAAATGCAGTATATTTCAATGAAAATTAGATATAAAAAAGTTTTAATACTAATAATTAAGTATGAAATAATGGTGGAATATTATTCAACCATAAAGAATGAAATATTGCCACTTACAACACCATGAATAAAGCTAGAGCATATAATGCTAAGCAAAATAAGTCAGTTAGAGAAAGACAAAGACCATATGAACTCATTCATATGTGCGGTTTAAGAAACAACAAATGAGCAAAGGGAAAAAAAGAGAAACCAAGAAGCAGACTCTTAACTATAGAGAACAAACTGATGGTTACCAAAGGGGAAGTGGGAGGGAGGGATGGGTGAAATAGGTGATGGGGATTAAAGAGTACACTTACCATGATGGAAAATAAAATAAAATAATAAAAGGAAAGAAATTAAATTTGCTAATATTTAGTATATGAATTGATAGAGGTACATGCACATAATTTATTTAAAAAGGAATAAAACAAATACTGAGGGAAAGCTAGTACAAGTAGAGGAGATAATGAAGGAACCACTGGATATTATTAAAGCACTAATTCCTGGGTTCATGTGTACCACTATTACGTTCACTAATTATTAAGGGATGATTTGTTTTTATTTTACTGCTAAAGAAAAAGAAAACTTTTTTCTAAGATATTGGACAAGGTTTGGAAGATGTGGGTAGGGAGGAGTACGGAATTAAAGAGGTGTGTAGGAGGGGCACCTGGCCCGCTCAGTAGGTAGAACATGCAACTCTTGATCTCTGGGTCATGAGTTCAAGCCCCATGCTGGGCATAGAGCCTACTTTAAAAAAAATTATAAAAAGAAAGAAATACATAGGAGATATGGTTTGAAGTGAGCCATGAATATGAAAGACAAAGGAAGGTGCCTGGGTGGCTCAGTTGGTTGGGCAACTGCCTTCGGCTCAGGTCATGATCCTGGAGTCCCTGGATCGAGTCCCACATCGGGCTCCCTGCTCAGCGGGGAGTCTGCCTCTCCCTCTGATCCTCCCCCCTCATGCTCTCTCTCTCTTATTCTCTCTCTCAAATAAATAAATAAAATTTAAAAAAAAAAGAAAGAAAGACAAAGGAAGAAAGAGCAGGGTGTTGGGACGCCTGGGTGGCTTTGTCAGTTAAGCATCTGCCTTTGGCTCAGGTCATGATCCCAGGGTCCTGGGATCGAGTCCTGTGTTGGGCTCCCTGCTCAGTGGGGAGCCTGCTTCACCCTTTGCCTGCCGCTCACCCTGCTTGTGCTCTCTCTCTCTCTCTGACAAATAAATAAATAAAATCTTAAAAAAAAAAAAAGAGCAGGGTGTTTTTAAAGAAGATTGGAAGTTGCAACTAAGGGATGTCGACCCTGTGCTGGCCTCCAGAATAACTTGGTTGCTACCTAGAGCCAGATGTTTGGATTGGAGCAAGGCAAGGGTGACCCTTTAATGGTAGAAAGGACGTCAAGTAATTCCCAGAACAAACTTTGAATTTTTGCCTAGGAATTTCCCAATGTTCCCTACCTTCTATCCATAGTCCAAATTGAAAGACTCTCTGTTGGGACTTCTCTTGTGATGACTTGTGCTCAAAATATCATCTCATCATCATTATGCAGGAGAGCCTCAAGTAGTGAAGTGATTAGGAAGGAGGGAGAAGTGCAGCTGGTCTTTGTCATCCCCAGAGTAGGAGTATTCTTGGAGTGCAATAGAGACCTGTTCAGTTAGAAATTCTTAAAATAGCAGTGTGTGACTGGACTATTCAATAAATGGCCACTAGTGCCTGTTGATTTCACCCTTTTTTTAAGTCTTTATTTGAATCTGAACTAACACAGTGTAATATTAGTTTCAGGTATACAATATAGTGATTCAGCACTTCCATACAACACCTGGTGCTCATCACAAGTGCACTCCTTAATCCCCATCACCTGTTTAACCCATTCCCCCGACACACACCTCCCTTCTGGTAACCATCAGTTTGTTCTCTATAGTTAAGAGTCTGTTTCTTGGTTTGCTTCTCTTTTTTTCCTCTTTGTTTTACTTCTTAAATTCCACATATGAGTGAAATAATGTGGTATTTGTCTTTCTCTGACTTACTTCGCTTAGCATCGTACTCTCTAGCTCCATCCATGAGGTTGCAAATGGCAAGAATTCATTCTTTATGGCTAAGTTATATTCCATTCTAAATTATTTTACTTTTGATAACACTGGAAAAGTCCATCTCTCCATAAAAATACAAGAGGATGTGACTAGAGAACATGGTTGAGATATATTTGTAATACATTTGGGACTGACATTATAGATCGCTTTGTAGATTACTCATTTCCTAGTGTGTTCATTTCCTATTGCTGCTGTAACAAATTTCCACAAATTTAGTGTCTGAAACAATACAAATTTATTATCTTACAGTTACGGATGTCGAAATGAGTCTCACTGAGCTAAAATCAAAAGTGGTGGCAGGGCTGTGTTCATTCTGGGTGCTCTAAGGGAGAGTTCATTTCCTTGCCTTTTCTAGCTTTGAAGGCTGAGGCTGCCTGCTTTTCTTGACTTCTTGAAAGCCAACAAAGTGGGGCTGAGTCCTTATGCCCCCATCCCTCTGGTCCTCCTTGACTCTCTCTTTGGGCCCACCTGGATAATCCAGGCTACACTCTCTTTCTCTCTCTCTCTGTTTAGGTCAGCTAATTAGCAACCTTAATTTCCTTCGCCATATAACCTTACCTATTCACAGTTTCTGGAGACCTGGACATCTTTGAGGGGGCAGTTCTTCCACCTATCACATCTACTGTTTAAATATAATCTTATAAGCTGATCATTAAAATGAAAAAGATATGGTAGTAGTCACAATAATGGCCTAGAATACATTATTCTCATTTTGGGTTTTTTGCTGTTGTTATAAATTCCAGCTTTGTTGTATTGAGCAAGTACTACAGCAGTTAAGTTTTACAAAGTAATTAATTTTTAATACCTTTTTCTTGTAGGTTATATTTGCCACAACTTTTCAGGGTCCTCTGCTTTGCAAAGTAAGTTTAATTTCTTCAATGTAAATGCTTACACTGCTTTTTAGATTTGTTTAGCAATAAACATGTTTATAAATAAATTATCTTTCTCTTTTTAGCCAGAACCCATATTAACTATGGAGTCAACGGGGATGTGGCTGTTGTTCGAATTAACTCACCCAATTCAAAGGTACCTAATTTAACTTGCAGTCTGTTTCTGCTGATACATTCATGAATCCAGTGCTGAATGGAAGGGAAAGAAATCCACCAATCTGGTAGTAATCTTATATGAATTTGTAGTTTTGATAGTTTAACAAATTGCTCAAGGAATACAACTTTCTGGAGCAGAGGTCCTTGTTTAAGAATTCCTTCTAGCTGACCTTAGGTGTCAGATTAACATCAAGGATTAATGAAATTAGCCTTTTATTATTGTGTAGCATGCTGAGGTGACTTACTAGATAAGAACCAAAGTGCAAGCTTGGTTTTATAAGAGTCAAAACTCACCTATTCATCTTAACTACCAGGTTGTTAGACATGCTTTCTTCATTACCTGCCTGACGTAGTCATTATTCATAGAAAATGGGCTGGGTTAAATGTGGTTCTTAAGCTTCCTGAGGAACTTGAATGAATGATTCAGTAGTTCACATATTGGAAGTCAAGTTCTGTTCCAAGTGGAGCCTCATTGTTTTTGGCAGCTTCAATAAATCATATAGCATTAATCCAGTCTTTGCCAAGAAGGCCTTTTTTGCAGGAGCTCATGCTTTTCCCCCATAAAATTGGTTTTGGGGCACCTGGGCGGCTTAGTCGGTTAAGTGTCTGACTTGATCTCAGCTCAGGTCTGGATCTCACGGTTGTGAGTTCAAGCCCCACATTGGACTCCACACTGGGTGTGGAGCCTACTTAAAAAAACAAATAAAAATAAAATTGGTGGGCGCCTGGGTGGCTCAGTTGGTTGAGCAACTGCCTTCGGCTCAGGTCATGATCCTGGAGTCCCTGGATCGAGTCCCGCATCGGGCTCCCTGCTCGGCGGGGAGTCTGCTTCTCCCTCTGACCCTCCTCCCTCTCATGCTCTCTGTCTCTCATTCTCTCTGTCTCAAATAAATAAATAAAATCTTTTAAAAAAATAAATAAAATTGGTGTCAAGTTTTCATATTTCAGAAATCTTGTTACTAGAGGCCTAGATAGAATAGAGGGACATAGGTGGAAGCAATTAACAACTATCACAAATTAAGGAAAATAAGAACCAGTCCCCCTCACTAGGATGAATTTTGGTACCCACTGACCAGTGATTCAAACTTAAGATATTTTTCCAGAATTTTCTAAGTTGAGCATTTTTTCTGAACACAGAATCAACACATGCCTATAGTGGGAAGTTTGAAAGCTATACAGAAGAAAATAACAAGTCATTCGTACTACAAACCCAAAGGCAAACACTTTTAATATATATATTTGTTTGTTTGTTTGTTTGTTTTTAATTTATTTATTTTTTTATTCTTATGTTAATCCCCATACATTACATCATTAGTTTTAGATGAAGTGTTCTAATATATATATTTTTTTAAGATTTTATTTATTAGAGAGCGAGCACACACAAGTAGGCAGAGGGAGAAGCAGGCTCTCCGCTGAGCAGGGAGCCTGATAGGGGACTCGATCCCAGGACCCCGGGATCATGACCTGAGCTGAAAGCAGACACTTAACAGACTGAGCCACCCAGGCATCCCAGACAAGAATATTCTTAAAATTGCTTTCAGTTATCTACACTTCACAGAGATTTAACATAATTCCAAAGATACAAAAAAAGATAACACAGAAGGATGTGCTATAGATAATGCAGTTTCTTTGAAAAACAAAATTTCCCCTATATAAATAATGTTATAGGTGGAAGTTGTCCCCTTAAAATTCATATGTTGAAGTTCTAAGCCCCAATGTGATGGTATTTGGAGGTGGGACTTAGGGAGTTAATTAGGTTTGGATGTGGTCATGAGGGTGGAGCCCTCATGAAGAGATTAGTGTCTTTTTTGTGTGTGTCAGTGGTTCTTTTTTTTTTATATATTCAGTTAATTAACTTACAGTTAATTATTAGTTTCAGAGGTAAAGGTCAGTGATTCATAAGTCTTATATAATACCCAGTGCTCATTATATCACATGCCCTCCTTAATGTCCATTAATGTCAAGAAATGGGCAGAAGACGTGAACAGACATTTCTCCAAAAAATGAGTAGACCTAGACCTATTTTTATTTTTTTTAAAGATTTTTTATTTATTTATTTGAGAGAGAGAATGAGAGACAGAGAGCATGAGAGGGAGGAGGGTCAGAGGGAGAAGCAGACTCCCTGCCAAGCAGGGAGCCCGATGCGGGACTCGATCCCAGGACTCGATCCCGGGACTCCAGGATCATGACCTGAGCCGAAGGCAGTCGCTTAACCAACTGAGCCACCCAGGCGCCCCGACCTAGACCTATTTTTAAAGGGCGGGTGCTTATAGCTGGCTAAAGCTGAAGAGAAGAGCTACTGGGTTTAGGGTTTGTCCCCCCATCTCCCTTCTTTCTTCTAACTGTATATTTCTGTTGGATAAACAAATTTCCTGCAATCAAAATAGCATTTCATGATGATTTGCACATCTCGTACTTCAGATTTAAAGCCTTAAATTTATACATATTTCCCTTTGGCAGGTAAACACACTAAATAAAGAACTGCAGTCAGAGTTCGTGGAAGTAATGAATGAAATCTGGACTAGTGATCAAATCAGAAGTGCTGTCCTTATCTCATCGAAGCCAGGCTGCTTTATTGCAGGTGCTGACATTGGGTAAGTTTTCAAAAATCGAAGTCACCTTTTATCTTGGCTCATAGTATGTTTCTTAGGCCTAATCATTCCTTCTCTTAAAAGAAAGTAGAAGTAAATTCTCTGAAAGTTTTCTTTTTTTAAGTTATTTTCACAAGTGTAATAAAGTTGATAGAAGAAGAGGGGCTTGTTACTTAAACCACCTAAGACTAACCTTCCCTTATAGAAGTCAAAAGCAATTCTAAGAATATTTGAGTAGAATAAAAAAATACTATAAAATTAAACTAACAATAAGGTGCTGCCCCCCTTTTTTTTTTTTAACCCAACAGACCAAAAAATATTTTAAAAGTTTGAAAATACCATGTTAGCAAGGACTTGGAGAAATAAGAAGGTTAATATATTACTAGTAGGAATGCCAATTGCTACAGCAACTTTGGAAAACATTTTTGGCAGCCTTTAGTAAAATTGAAAATGCATGTATCATATAATTCAGTGATACCTCATCTAGCTATTTATATATATATAGCATATATATATGCTAAAGAAATCCCACCCTTTGTTTTTAAGGATGCATGTATAAGGATGTTCAGCCCTGTGTAGTTTAAAATAATGAAGAATTTGAAGCAATTAAATGTCAGTCATTAGGGAAATGGCAAAGTAAACTGTGGAACTTTCATGTGATAAAATACTACAAAACAGTTCAAAGGAATTAACTAGATCCACAACATAATGTTAGAGCTCAAAAACATAATGTTAAGTTTAAAAATGAAAAAGCAAGTTGTAGAACATTCTGTACAGTATGTAGTTTATGTAAACATTTTTAAATCCTAGTGAAATGCCTTTCTTATTTATAGATACAAATATGCAGTTGTTCTGGGAGGATACACTGCAAATATTTGAGAATGGTTGCTTCAGGGTAAATGAAGTGGCTGGTAGGACTCTATGAGGTTGTCAAAGAGAACTTTAGTGATGCAGCTAATATTTTCTTTTTTAAAAATGGTAGGATTTATACGTATATAACTTGTTTACAGTTCTTTAAAGCATTTATAAGGAGGTGAAATGCTATCATAGTGTAAGTTTAATGGGCTAAAATGTTAACGGTTGTTAATTCTGTCAAAATACGAGTATTTGTTATATTATTCTTTTCCCTTAGGCAATGATAGCCAGCATTATAGGCTTAGTAATTTGTACTTAAGGTGTTTGTATAGTTTTAAACCTTGCTCCACATTGTGTACTCTTTTTCGCTTATGAATAGTAATTAGGAATTTATAAATATTTAATGTTTATTTTTTAGAAAAAACAAAATTATCTGTATCAAGTGCTTTTTCTTCTAGCTCAGTTATTTGAGCCTAGTGAGACACTGATGTACCTGACAATAGCTTCCTATAACCAGAGGAAAATACTTGCAGCTTCTATGAGGCTAGCTGAGCAACTCCTAGTATGTAAAATGTCAAAAACTAGTTATCTTTGGTCAAATATGCAAAATCCACAGCTTGTATGTGTTCAAGAACAAAGTAGCAAATGAAACAAACTGAAACTAAAAGACAACATTACTGTAGTGGATCTTTTATACTCATTAGGAGATTTATAAATAACTTGAAAGCCTTTTTTTTTTTTTTTTACTGTTATTTTGATTGCTGTTCAATCTGGGAGTTACTTGATAGTGAACATGGTTAATGTGATAGTGAAAATATTTACCTGAAGATGATTTTCTCATGTACAGAGAGCTTTGTAAGCTAATGGGTTTTTATAGAAAATAAAATTACACATGTTTTGTTTCATGTTCTCTGGATCCAGAAATCTAACACTCTTTTTTTTTTTTTAATTTTTATTTATTTATTGAGAGAGATAGTGATAGAGAGAGAGCATGAGAGGGGGAGAGTCAGAGGGAGAGGCAGACTCCCCGCTGAGCAGGGAGCCTGATGCGGGACTCGATCCCGGGACTCCAGGATCATGACCTGAGCCGAAGGCAGTCGCTTAAACAACTGAGCCACCCAGGTGCCCCAGAAATCTAACACTCTTTATGGAGAGATGATGTTGCTGATATTAGTTCTGTCTGAGGCAAAACCATTCTTAAACTTCTGAGTATTTGAAGATTCACTATCAAATATTGGTAGATGGTAGGGTAAGGATATAGTGGATGAGGTATTGAACAAAGTAGGGGATAATTTCATCTTTGTTTTTTATTTTCTCTTCTCTGCTTTCATGTTTACTGCAGCATGTTAGCCTCTTGCAAGACCCCTGAAGAGGCAACACAAGTATCACAGGAAGGACAGAGAATGTTTGAGAAACTTGAGAAGTCCACAAAGCCTATTGTGGCTGCCATCAGTGGAACCTGCTTAGGAGGAGGACTTGAGGTATAGACTTCTTCCAAAGTCATTGAGACACTATCCAGCATATTGATGGGAATTACAGGCTGCAAACCCGTAGACTATGGTTTTGCCTGCAAAAAGTTCTTGGAGGAGAATCAGATTTCTTTTTAGTTGTCAAACTTCTGGATAGGTTTCAGTCCTTATTTCATGGCACAGAGCAAGTAAACCAAAGTGTGATGTTTTCATTTTTATAAATTGAGAAGATTTGAACTAGATCTCCAAGGTCTCCTTCAATTCCAAAAACCTGGTTCAAGTTTACAGGGCAAAGATTCAGAAGTGTGATCCATGCTCTTGAGCTACTTAAGTCTGGATGATATGCATTTAAGTGCTTTGTGAGCAGTAAAGATAGTGAATAATGTAAGATTTGAGAGAAGAGATGCTTATTAGACTGGAGCATGTAGGAAAGGAGAGGGGAAAATAAAATAACATTTAATGAGCATTTATCACATGCTGAGCTCTATGCTAGACACTTTCACATATATTAATTAAGGAAACCCATGCCTGGTGCTAAAAGATGGGCAGAAATTGATTAATCAGAAAATAGTGGGAAAAAAATCATTTCACATATGGCATGGTATGGAGCAGACAAGGGTAAGCAAAGCCTATTAGATCACCGTAAGTAGGCCTGCTTGATTGAAAAGGAGGGTCTCTGTAGGGTACAGGACTTCTTAACTTGGCGTGTAATGTACAATGGTGTGTGCATTTTTCTATTTCGAGCTTCCATAGCTTTCAGCAGATTTTTAAGGAGATCCAGAACTGCAAAGGGGTTAATTAGAGGGAAAGTATGAAATAATGCTGGAAAGGTAAATTGTAGAAAGCATCAAATACATTCCTGCTTTATAAGTAATCTTTAGACCCTCACATATCTTAAGATATTATAAAGTTACATTTCCTAACATTCTGGTTTTCTTTCATTTGTTTGAAGCTTGCCATTTCCTGCCAATATAGAATAGCAACCAAAGATAGAAAAACAGTATTAGGTACCCCTGAAGTCTTGCTGGGCATCTTACCAGGAGCAGGAGGCACACAAAGGCTGCCCAAAATGGTAAGTTTAAGCCCCCTGTGACCTTTACAACCTCAGTACCTATAGGCCCCTTTACTTGTTTTTTGTTTTTGTTTTTGTTTTTTCCTTGTAGTCTGGTTTATTTAGGTTTGTATCGGGAAAAAAAGCACAAACAGTTTATTTTTAGAGCAAAGATTAAGAGTTAAGTTGTAGTGATGAAGAGAGCTCCTCTTACAATATTTAAAAAGTCTTAAAATTTCAAATGATGGGGAAAGTTGGATAGGAAAGGTGAGTATGCTAAAATTGTTATCCTGTGTAAGAGGAGATAATTGTATTCAAGTTCACAGGGATAACAAATCTCTTCTTCATATATTCTCTAGTTTTGGCTATCATACAATTTTCTAGACTAAGTTGCTATTTTGAGAACACATGAAAATACATAGTATAGGGGCACCTGGGTGGCTCAGTCGTTAAGCGTCTGCCTTCGGCTCGGGTCATGATCCCGGGGTCATGGGATCGAGCCCCACATCGTGCTTCCTGCTCGGCGGGGGGGAAGCCTGCTTCTCCCTCTCCCACTCCCCCTGCCTGTGTTCCTGCTCTCGCTATCTGCTATCTCTCTCTCTGTCAAATAAATAAATAAAATCTTTAAAAAAAAAAGAAAGAAAATACGTAGTATAGAATTGGAGATTCAAATAGAACACAGACCTATTTGTTAAGCAAGAGAAATGTAACCTTATTTAAATAAGGTTATGCTCATCTTTACTGAAGACATAGTTCTTTTAAGACATCTGATTCCAGGGCGCCTGGGTGGCTCAGTCGTTAAAGCATCTGCCTTCAGCTCAGGTTCATGATCCCTGGGTCCTGGGATGGAGCCCTGCATCGGGCTCCCTGCTCAGCGGGAAGCTTGCTTCTTCCTCTCCCACTCCCCCTGCTTGTGTTCCCTCTTTCACTGTGTCTCTCTCTGTCAAATAAATTAATAAAATCTTAAAAAATAGACATCTGATTCCATCTTATCTTAGATCTTTAGTCTACTAAAACTGTCTTGGGTACTTAACATCATAAAAATATGAATTGCTCTTGTAATTCTTTTTTCTTTTTTTTTTAAGAGCATGAGCTGGGGGGAGGTGGCAGGGGGAGAGAGGGAAGCAGACTCCCTGCCCAGCAGAAAGACAAACGCAGGGCTCCAACCCAGGACCCTGAGATCATGGCCTGAGCCCAAGGCAGACGCCTAGCCAAATGAGCCACCTAGGTGCCCTATGCTCTTGTAATTCTTTATACAATCACAGGACCATTAAGAGTTGAATCAGTATTTCTTTCCTTTTTTTTTTTTTTTAAGATTTTATTTATTTATTTGACAGAGAGATAGCGAGAGCAGGAACACAAGCAGGGGGAGTGGGAGAGGGAGAGACAGGCTTCCCACAGAGCAGGGAGCCCAATGTGAAACTCGATCCCAGGACCCCAGGATCATGACCTGAGCCAAAGGCAGACGCTTAACGCCTGAGCCACCCAGGCACCCTAAGAGTTGAATCAGTATTTCACAGAAGATGTTTTCCAGGGAGCAGGAACTGAAAAGTCAGTGTGGGAAATGATCCTCACTTTGTATTAAAAGACACAATGACTTTACTTTTCTACAAAGGAGGAAAAAATGTAAATGCAATGTTGTTTCTTTTTTTATTATTTAAATTCAATTAATTAATGCATGATGTATTACTAGTTTCAAAGGTAGAGTTCCGTGGTAATCAGTCTTACATAACACCCAGTGCTCATTACATCACATGCCCCTTTAGATCCATTTCCTCTGATACAAAAGGCATAATATGGGTATTCATTGTAGAATTTAGAAACAAGATAAAATATGGGTATATAGGATCAGTAACAAATTTTATTACTGGTGTTTATTTTCTCAGTTCACATTTTTTAATTCATTGATCAAAATTAATTTTTTTAAAGATGTTATTTATTTATTTATTTATTTAAAGAGAGAGAGCATGTGCATGAGCAGAGGGGAGGGGCAGAGGAAGAAGGAGAGAGAGAATCTCAGGCAGACTCCATGCTGAGCAGAGCCCGATTCAGGGCTCGATTCCATGACCCTGGGATCATGACCTGAGCTGAAATCAAGAGTTGGATGTTTAACTGACTGAGCCACCCAGGCACCCCAAGTCCTTGATCAGAATTACTGATCAAGGTCCTTTATTAATCCCTGAAGAAGTATAAAGGTAAATAAGGTACATGTTTGCCTTACTGGAACTTATAGTTTACTTTTTTAACTTTTATTTTTTTAAAGATTTTATTTTTAAGTAATCTCTACACCCACCATTGGGCTTGAACTTACAACCCCAAGATCAAGAGTTGCATGCATTACCAACTGAACCAGTCAGGTGCCCCTTGAACTTATAGTTTAATTTGTTCCTTCTGTGCACAGTACCATCATATCAGTTTTTCAAATCCATGGGTCATATTTCATGATAAATATAAGAGGCAGATCTTTCTCCTGTTTGGATGTTCTCATTGCTGTGTTCTGTAGAACCAAAAGAGGCCAATTAGGCCTTTGAATTCATGAGGCGAGGAGAACAGTCAGACCTGGAGGCTGCAGAGCAGTCTTAATATCCCACTGAACCCTGTAGCTTCAGGCACTATTGATTCCTCAATGAAAACAAGGCTCAGTAGAAATACTCTTTGGAGGGAAGTTGATATAAGCTGGACACAAAAATAGGAAGATTTATGGTGTTAGTTTTCTGATAATAAATAGTGTTCATTCCTTCATAGAAATTGTCAAGAGGATTTATTGAAAGAATAAATAAGCCTATATGAGTGTAGAAAATATTGCTGGGTTTCTTTCATTGTTTTGTAATATTTGGTATTTAAATGTTGTTAGAAACCATTCTTCTAGTGCCCACATAAGAAGCTCTGAGTTCTATTTTTTTAATTAATTATTTATTTGACAGAGAGAGACAGCGAGAGCAGGAACACAAGCAGCGGGGAGTGGGAGAGGGAGAGGCAGGCTTCCCGCCAAACAGGGAGCCAGATGTGGGGCTCGATCCCAGGACCCCGGGATCATGACCTGAGCCGAAGGCAGATGCTTAATGACTGAGCCACCCAGGCGCCCCAAGCTGATTTCCATTTTTAAGCCTAAAATTCTTTTTAAAAACATTGTTGGGCACCTGGGTGGCTGAGTCAGTTAAGTGTCTGGCTCCTCAGGTCATGGTCTCAGGGTCCTCAGATCGAGGCCCACCCCCACCCCCCGCTGCTCCCGCGCCCCCCCCCCCAGGCTCTCCCTCTCTCTCAAATAAAGAAATAAATCTTTTTTAAAAATTAAAAATAAATTGGGGCACCTGAGTGGCTCAGTCAGTTAAGTGTCTGCCTTCGGCTTGGGTCATGATCCTGATGTCCTGGGATCGAGCCCCGCATCCGGCTCCGTGCTCAGCAGGAAGCCTGCTTCTCCCTCTCCCTCTCCCTGCCTGTCTGCCTACTTGTGATCTCTCTCTCTCTTTCAAATAAATAAAATCTTAAAAAAAAAAATTTTTTTTTAAATAAATAAATAAATACATTGTCAAAACTATCAGGTTTCTCAGTCTCCACTAGCTCCACTAAAGGAATTTTAAGTATTATATAAATGACATAATATATAAATGCACAGCTTTAGGAAACATGAAATTATTTCTCTACCTTATCAATTCCATAAGACAGAAAGCTTACATATTGAGTTAAAAGAAGAGATACAAACATTTTTGCTTCAACTGGAGGTGTCTAATTCCAAAAGTTACCTAAATGTGTATCAGTGTGTAAAATTTAACTGATTGATAAATAGCATAAAAATCTGGTTTGACTTTCCTCATTTAAATATTATTCTCAGTTGAATGATTTGTAAACTGTAATTGTTTTGTAAACTGTAATTGTCACTCTGATATTTTTCCCCCTGTACTCTGATCCTTGCTTGCTTGTTAGGTGGGTGTACCTGCTGCTTTTGACATGATGCTGACTGGTAGAAACATTCGTGCAGACAGAGCAAAGAAAATGGGACTGGTTGACCAATTGGTGGAACCGCTGGGTAAGTGGTAGCCTGCTTCAGAATTAGGCCTTATGAAGTTATTTTTTTAAAAGTTAATATCTTAAATATTGGTTAGAATGAAATTCAAACTCTCAAGAAATGAGTCATTGTGAAGAGTGAAGTTTTCTGAATATAGCTAATACTAAATCATTTCTAACATTAATCACCCCAATTTCTATTTTATTCTGTAAATTGGACATCAAGAGTACAGAATTGTATCAAGTCCTTATTTTTGGTTCTTAAATTACCTGTATTGTTATTCATGATAACCCTCCTTCAGTTTTTTATGTCTGTTTTAATAATACAATGAACATGTATGAAACAACCTGAGAATGTTAACAATAGTTGACATCTACTGATGTGCTGCTTCCCTCCATACAACTTCTTTGCCTCCCCTCACCCAAGGAAATAGATTTGTGTTCATCACAAATTCCAGATTATGTGTTCATCACCCTCTTGCATTTCTTAAAAATCAGCATTATTGAGATGTTAATTATGTGATAACAAATTTACCAATTTTTAATGTACATTTTGAGTTGTTTTTTTTTTTTTTTTTAAAGATTTTATTTATTTATTTGAGAGAGAGAGAATGAAAGACAGAGAGCATGAGAGGGAGGAGGGTCAGAGGGAGAAGCAGACTCCCCGCCGAGCAGGGAGCCCGATGCGGGACTCGATCCCGGGACTCCAGGATCATGACCTGAGCCGAAGGCAGTCGCTTAACCAACTGAGCCACCCAGGCGCCCCTACATTTTGAGTTTTGACAAATCTATGTAGCTATGTAAGCACCACCACAATCATATAATAGAACATTTTTAGTATATAGCTTTTTGTGTTTTCTTTGATTTAGCATAATGATTTTGAGATTCATCCATGTTGTTGCATATATTAACAATTTGTCCCTTCTTAATGCTGAGTGTTTTTCCATCGTATAGATACACCATAATTTGTTTATCCATTCACCAAATGATGGAAATTTGAGTTGTTTCCAGTTTGGGGCTGTTCAGAATAAAGCTGCTATGAACATTCATCCACAAGTCTTTATGTGGACATAGATTTCATTTCTCTTAGACAAATAACCAAAGAGTACATTGGCTGGATCATATGATAGATTTGTGTGTAGTTTTTAAGAAACTGTCAAACTGTTTTCTCAAAGTGGTTATACCATTTTGCATTCCTACCAGCAGTGTATGAGGGTTCTAGTTACAGCTGCTTTGCATGGTCAGTCTTTTTAATTTTAGACCTTCTAATAGAAGTGTAGTAATATCTCATTGTGGTTTTAATTTATATTTCCCTAATGACCAGAGATACTAAGTTTCTTTCATGTGTTGATTTGCCTTCTGTATATCTTCTGGTAAAGTGTCTGTTCAGATGTTTTGCCCATTTTGTTTGATTGAGTTTTTCTTACTGAGTTTTCAGAGTTCTTTATATGAGAATACAAGTCCTTTGTGAGATTTGTGATTTGCAAATATTTTCTTCCTGTCTGTGGCTTGTCTTTTCATTATTAAATGCAGAAATTCTTAATTTTGATGAAGTCCATTGTATCAGGATCTTCTTTTATGGGTCATGCTGTTGTTGTATCTAAGAAATCTTAACAAGACTGCAAAGATTTTTCTCCTATATTTTCTTCTGTAAGTTTTGTGGTTTAGCCCTTCCGTTTTTGTCTGTGATCCATTTCAAGTTAACTTTTGTACGTGGTATGAGTTACATGGAGTTTTGTTTTTTTGTTTTGTTTTGGGTTTTTTGGGGGTTTTTTGCAAATGAATATCCAATGTCCTAGCACAGTTTGTTGAAAAGCCTCTTCTTTCCCCATTGAACTACCTTGACACCTTGGTAAAAAAATCAGTTGACTCCGTATGCTTGAGTCTATATCTGGATTTCCTATCTCCAGGTATTCATATATCTTTACTTAAGCCAATGTCATACTGTCTTGATTATTGTGTTTTAGTAAATCTTGAAATCAGGTAGTATGGCCCCTTTTATTTTGATTCTCTTTCAAAATTTATTTTGCCTATACTGGTTTATTTGCATTTACATATAAATTTTATAATCATCTCATCCATAACTACAAAAATACATGCTAGGATTCTGATTGGAATTGCACTGAATCAATGTATCAATTTGGGGAGAATTGATATATTTAACATTGAGTCTTTTCATCATGATAGGGTATAACTATTTAGGTCATCTTCAATTTCTCTCTGCAGTGTTTTATACTTTTCTTTGAATATATCTTGCACACAATTTGTTAAATTTATACCTTTTACTCCATACTTTTGGGACATAATGCCTTTTTAACTTTAATTTCTCATTATTAACCGTATATATACGTATACACACACACATTGATTTTTGTACGTGGACCTCGTATTCTGTGGCTTTGCTAAATTTATTTATTCTAGTAACTTTTTCTATAGGTTTCTAAGGAGTTTTTATATAAATAGTATAATGTCTATAAATAAGACATTTTGGCTTTTTCCTTTCCCATCTCGTTGGCATTTATTTTTTTTCTTGACTTACTACAATGGCTAAGATCTTTATTTTTTTTTATTTTATTTTTGGAATTTTTTATTTACTCATTTGAGACAGAGATACACAGAGAGAGAGTAGGAGCAGTGGGGAGAGGAAGAGGGAGAAGCAGACTCCTTGCTGAGCAGGGAGCCCAACGTGGGGTTCGATCCCAGGACCTGGAGATTATGACCTGAGCTGAAGGCAGACGCTTAACCATCTGAGCCACCCAGGCGCCCCTAAGATCTTTAATACAATATTGGATAGAGGTGGTGAAAGCACATGTTGTTAACTTGTTCCCTATCTTAGGGGAAGGGCATTTACTCTGATGCTGTAGGGTGTATGGTGTTAGCTGTAGCTTTTTTATATATGCCCTTATCAGATTGCAGACATTTCTTTTTATCTATAGTTGGCTGAAAATAGATGTTGAATTTTGTCAAATGTTCTTTCTGCATCTAAAGAAGTGATTGTATGATTTTTGTCTTTTTTAGTCTATTAGTAGTATCAGTTACATTGAGTTTTGTCTGTTGAACCGGACTTGCATTCCTGGAATAAACTCCACTTGGTCATAATGTATTATCCTTTGTATAAATTGACTGGATCAGCTAAAATTTTGTAAAGGAACTTTATGTCTGGTCATGAGAGATAATGGTCTCAGGGATAATTATCTTGTGATATCTTTGCTTGGTGTTGGTATCAGAATAATGCTGGCTTCATGAAATGAATTATAAAGGTTTTTTGTTTTGTTTTGTTTTTTCTATTTTCTGGAAGATTGTGTATAGAATTGGTATTATTTCTTCTTGAAATACTTGATAGAATTCACCAGTGAAGTCATATATGGACTTTTCTTTGTTGGGAAGGTTTTTATATATGAATTCAATCTCCTTCATAGATATAGGGCTATTCAGGTTCTCCATTTTTTTTTGAGCAAGCTTATAGTAGTTTGTTTCTCAAAGATTTTGTCCATTTTATTTAACTTGCTAAATTTGTTACAATAAAGTTGTTCATAATACAATTTCACTAGTATTCTTTCAATATCTTTATACTCTGTAAGATGTATATCATTTATACTCTTTCATTCCTGATATTGATAATTTGTGTCTTTTTTATTTTGTCCCTGATGAGTCTGGCTAGAAATTTGTCAAGAACCAGCTTTTAGGGGCACCTGGGTGGCTCAGTCGTCAGGCGTCTGCCTTCGGCTCAGGTCATGGTCCCAGGGTCCTGGGATTGAGCCCCGCATCGGGCTTCCTGCTCGACAGGAAGCCTGCTTCTCCTTCTCCCACTCCCCCTGCTTGTGTTCCTGCTCTCGCTCGCTCTCTGTCAAGTAAATAAATAAATAAATCTTAAAAAAAAAAAAAAGAACCAGCTTTTAGTTTCATTGATTTTCCTCTATTGTTTGTTTGTTTGCTGTTTATTGATTTCAGTTATTCATTATTTCTGCTTGCTTTTGGGTTCAATTTGTTCTTTTTCTAGTTTCTCAAGGTAGAAGCTTAGATATTGATTTTAAGGTTTTTTTCCCTAACATAGCATTTAAAGCTGTCAATTTCTCTCTTACCACTGCTTTATGTGCATATTTTAATACTATGTTTTCACTTCCATGAAGGTCAGAATATTTTCAGATTTCCCATGATTTCTTCTTTGACCCATGTGTAATTTAGGAGTGTGTTATTTAATTTATAAATACTTGCAAATGTTTCAAAATCTTTGTTACTGATTTCCAGTTTAATGTTGTGATCAGAGTACAGTTGATCCTTATTTGCAAGCTCCTTATCTGTGAATTCACCTACTCACTAAAATTTGTCATGACCCCAAAAATAATACGTATGATGCTTTTGCAGTCATTAATATTCATGTACAGAGTGGTGAAAAATTCACATCTCTCAGTGCACGTGTTCCAGCTAAGGTCAAACAAGGCAACATTCTGCCTTCTTATTTCAGCTCTTATATAGCCAACAAATACCCTTTTTATGGTCTATTTAGTGCCATATTCTTCTCATTTTTTGTGCTTTTTGGTTGTGATTTCACTGTTTAAAATGGTAAAAGCTAGAAGTGGAAAAGTACTGAGTCAGAGTAGAAGTGTCTTTAAGGTTTCTCTTTCTTCCCTCAATAAGGAGGCCTCATCAGAGGCACCTGAATTAGACCTTGGTGGGAGGTCCCAAAAAGACAGGGATGAGGCACTTGGGGTAAGAATGCAAATATGTGTAAGAGCATAGCTAGCAAGGGATACCTGAGTTATTGACTGCAGCTCCTGTTAAAGTCTGTAATGCATTGGCTGTGCGCCAAGTCTACTGTGGGAAGGACAGCTTTCCCTGTGAGGCCTGCTGGGTAAAAGCCTTTCTAACTGCCTGTGGTTGGGCCGGAAAAATCACACATAGGTTTTTGGCCAGGGGCTGGGCTCCTCAATTTCTACAAACAGTCATGTGGCCATAGCCATACCTATTTCTATTTCCCATTCCATGTTTCTTTTGCCCTCAGGAAGTACCTCAGCTGGTCATGGTTCTTTGCTTAGTGGGGTGACCTTCATTCCTAAAAGATCTGGGCCACTAGCAGTCTTATGTGAATTGAGTTGTTGTAGTTTTCCATTAACTAATTACAGGCCCTAGTAGCACTAAGGGGATCCCCTAAGAGATCTGTTGTATTCAAGACATACTCTTCCTTACTCCCATTATGTAGTAGCGGCCCAGCACCCCTTTGGTAATCATGATTAATAGTCCTGGAAAGGGATTTTGGAGCTTTCAGATGTTTCCTGCATATCCTACAGAACTATCTACAGACCAGGCCTGAGTTTTCTCTTCCCCAATCATCTGGTCATAAGGAACTCCCCATGAGGCAATAGGGGCAAACTGGGACAGAGAAGGAGGAGTAAGGAAAGTTTGTTTCTCTAAGTAAAGTTTCTCATATAACTTGTGCCTTTAAGGTCTGCTCAAGCCCTTTCTCACATATACCAATTCCACTTGGTCATGGAGTGGAGTGCTGTTACAATGAACTTCATGGTTTAGTGGGCCAGACAACCTCCCTTTCATGATGGGCAGCTCAGGTCACATGGTAATCTGATGGCCCATGGTTAATTAAACTTTGAGTCCCTACCAAGGCCCACTAGCAAGCCAAAAGCTGTTTCTCAGTAGGAGAGTAATTATTCACAGAGAATGGTAGGGCTTTGTTCCAAATTTCTAAGTGTCTGTACTATGATTTGCCTATAGGGTCCTCTCAAGGACTGCAGAAAAAATCTCTGTCTACCACTGACACTTTATGCACCATCAGATCTGAACATAAGGTCCAGATAGCTTTTCTTCCTGGACCCCACTCAAAACCAGCAGCCTTTGAGTTACTCAGTAAAGGGGCTAGAGTAGCACACCGAAATGAAATGTTGCCTCTAAAATGCAAAGAGGCCCACTATGTGTTGGGCCTATTTTTCTGTGGCAGGAGGGGCCAGATGCAACAACTTACCCTTCATCTTGGAAGGGATGTCAACATGCCCCACACCACTGGACCCTTAGAAATTTCACTAAAATGCATATGTCTAGGGTAGTTGGTACTTCCTGTTCACCAGATTCATCCAGAGTAATATCATCAATGTAACAAACCAGCATGGTATCTTTTGGAAAGGAAAGACAATCAAGGTCCCTGTGGACTAAATTATGACATGGCTGGAGAGTTGGTACTCCTCTGAGGTTACATTGGCAGCTGAAAGCAAACTGCTTCAGGTAGTCCTTACCAAGAGCTGTTGAGGAAAAAAGCGTTTTCTAGATCAGTACGTGCAGAACGGGAAAAAGAAGATATGTTAATTTGTTCAAGCAATGAAACCATATCTGGAACACCAACAGAAATTGCACTTACTACCTGATTAAGTTTAAGTCCACTGTTGTTCTACCAAGATCCATCTGTTTTATGCACAAACCAAAAGAGGCAAGTTGAATGAGTGGGAATCACTGTCTTTCAAATCCCTGATGGTGGCACTAACCTCTGCAACCCTCCAGGAACGCGGTATTACTTTTGGTTTACTGTGCTTCTGAGTAGAGGCAGTTCTGATGGCTTACATTTGGCCTTTCCCATTTTAATAGCCCTCCCTCCACAGGTCAAGGAGCTAATAAGGGGATATTGCTATTTGCTGAGTATGTGTATTCCAACTATGCATTCTGGAAATAACCACAGGATGGGTTCAGGGAACCAGTAGGCCCATTGTGCGATAGAACTGAACTAAAACTCCATGGATTACTTGACCTTATAAACCCCATCTCTGACTGGTGGACCACAGAGATATTTTGGGTCTCCTGGACTTAGTGTCAGTTCAGAGCCAAGTGTCCAGTAATCCTCCCAAAAGTCTGATTACTCTATTTCCCTTTTCCCAAGGTTAATGATTTTTTATAGGGTCCCTTTGGGGAAGGCTGGGAGAAAGATGAACAGTATAATCCCCTTATGGAGATGCAGCCTCCCCTTAATGCAAGAGGTTCTGGGTCTGTAAACTGGCTCATTTCTGGGAATTGATTGAGGGGCATGACTCTAGCATTCTTCACTTATACAGATCAAGTGAGAATATAGTAGGCTTACCTATCTGTTTCTTTTCTAGGGTCACCATGATCAACTAGCCAGTGCTATAGGTCTCTGTAAGTCAGACTATTCTGATTACTACTTTGGTTCCCCTGGCTATTGTGATAATCATACTCAGTTTGCCTTTGGCAGTAAAGTGTTGCTACTTGGCCTTGGCTGCCCTAGGATCCCATTACCCCCATCATATTTAGGGATCCCAGTTGGTGGTAGCGGTTCCCACTGTAATTTCTGACCTACAGAGAAGAGCAATGACCAGAGCCCTTCAAGGATGCCAGACCTCTTCTCCCAAATTGATTTCTTACGGTCATGGTGAAAGATACGTCCTCTAACCCTTCCAGATTGGCTGAGCAGGTCCAACATGATAAATACATGTTAACATTGAAACTTCCTTAAACTTTCATTAACTTCCTCTACTGCATACCAACACAGTTCTAGCATTTCAATTTTATTTAACGCTCCTTGTTTTCTGTTTGTCCTCTCTGTTCTTTGTGCCTTTTTTCTTCCTCTTTTCCTTTGGATTAGTCATTTCTTACCCTCACTATTGGGCTTTTACTTCGCTTTACCCTGGGGCGCCTGGGTGGCTCAGTCGTTAAGGGTCTGCCTTTGGCTCAGATCATGATCCCAGGATTCTGGGATCGAGTCTCGCATCAAGCTCCATGCTCAGCAGGGAGCCTGCTTCTCCCTCTCCCTCTGCGTGCCACTCCCCCTGCTTATGCTTGCTCTTTCTCTGTCAAGTAAATAAAAAATAAATAAAAACATTTTACTTTGCTTTACCCTTTCAGAGGTTGCTGTAAGGTTTATAGTGTACATCTTTAACATATGATCTATCTGGAAATGATGTATCATTTTACACGTAGGGTAAGAACCTTAAAAGAGTATACAGTTGACCCTTGCACGACATAGGTTTGAACTGTGCGGGTTCACTTACATGCTACTGTAAATGTATTTTCCTTATTTTTTTTAAAGATTTTATTTATTTACTTATTTGAGAGATAGAGTACAAGCAGGACAAGGGGCAGAGGGAGAAGGCATAACAGGCTCTCTGCTGAGGAGGGAGCCCAGCCAGTGGGGGGTTCGATCCCAGGATCCTGGGATCATGACCTGAGCCAAAGGCAGACGCTTAACTGACTGAGCCACCCAGGCGCTCCTCCTCATTTGCTTAGTAACGTTTTTTTCCGTAGCTTATTTTATTGTAAGAATACAGTGTATAATACATATACAAAATATATGCTAATCAACTATGTTCTTGGTCAATAGTAGGCTATTAGTAAAGTTTTGGGGTAATCAAAAGTTATACACAGATTTTCTACTGCAAATGGGCATCAGCATCTCTAACCCCTGTGTTTTTTAAGAGTCAACTGTACTTTTATTTTTCCCCATTCATTGTGCTATTGCTGTTAAACATTTTATTTCTAAATATAGTCTACATTCCTCAGCATATTGCCATTTTTGTTTTAAACAGTTATCTTTAAAGAGATTAAAAATGAGAAAGTCTTTTATGTTTACCCACATATTTGCCATTTTGTATAGCTCCAAGTTCCCATCTGGTTTATTTTCCTCCAACCTGAAGAACTTCATTGACGTATTCTGTAGCATAGATCTGGTGGCAATTAATATCTCACCTTTTGGTTTGTTTCACAAAGTCTTTATTTCCATTTCATTTTTCAGAGATACTCTTGATGGCTATAGAATTCCAGGTTTCTAGTATCTTTCTTGTGGTACTTTATAGATGTCTACATTATGTTGTGGCTTGCATAATTTCTGATAGAAAGTCTGTTCTCATTTTATCTTTGTTCTTCTGTGTGTAATGTGTCTTCCCCTCACCCCCCACCTCCCCAGCTGCTCTCAGATTTTCCCTTTATTACTGGTCTTAGTCATCTTTTTATGACATGCCTTGGTTTGTTGTGGGTGCTGTTGTTTTTTAATGTTCATTGGGCATAGGATTCATTGAGTTTCTTGGATAGTGGACTTGTAGTTTATATAAAAATTGGCAACTTTTTGGCCATTTCTTCCAATATTTTCCGATCTCCCCGACCCCTTTTCTGGGGCTCCAACTTCACATATGTTAGATTACTTGATATTGTCCCAAAATGAAGCAATTTTTCTTTTTCAGTTGGTATATTTTCTATTGCCATGTATTTAAGTTTCCTGGTCTTTTCTTCTTTGGTGTATAATCTACTATTAATCCAATCCTGTGTATTTTTCATTTCAGGTGTTGATTTTTTTCATATCTAGAAGTAACATTTGATGCACTTTTATGTATTCAATTTCTCTTTCTTATGTTTCTGTTTTCCTCTACCTTGAACATATGGCATGAATTTACAATAGCCTTTTTAACATTGTGTCTGCTAATTCTGTCTTCATTTCTGCATCTGTTTCTATCAGTCAATTTGCCTCTTGTCTTTAGGCCATTTTTTTCTTGCTTCTTTTCATGCCTTTATGAAAAGAAGCCTTGGGTAGTTTCATCTCAGGCGTGTGGAAAACAGTTTCAAGGGGGTTTCAAGGGGCCCTCTGTAGATCTTCTGGAGCTCTCCATTTGTGCAGTGGCTACCCTTCAGCATTCTACTTCACAAGTTCCAGTGGCATTGGTCTCTACAGGCTCATTGTGACTTTTGTGGGCTCTATGCACTTTTACCATTCAGAAATTTGGAGCTCAGTTCTTTCTCATCCTCTTTCACATACTTTCACAGTAGGGCACATGTCTTAAGGGAGAGAGTGGTTTACCTATTTGTTTCAGCCTCCTCCCACTATCGGGATATTGTTTCCTACATACCACAAGACTGCACAAGATTGCCTTTTCAACCCCAGCCACCACCTCCTCCAGGCTTTTGATTGAGAGCCTGATAAATGTCTGTTTTCACAACCCTGTAAAAATAGCTTTTGGATTTTTGGAACCTCGCTCTTTAGTTTCTTGTCTCAAGAAAGTTCAGTATAGAGCAGATGCCTTAAATAGAAAATGAGTTGCATATTTTTGGCATGTTCCTTTCTCTATAGAAGTACTTTATGTGCTAAACATCATGACACTGTGAGAGACTGCCCTCTAGCTTTTCGACCCAGACCTTCCAACCCCTTATACCACCTTAGAATTCCATGAATGTTCCATGGGAAAGACTAGCTTTGCATTTGGTTTCTTCTAGCTTCTCATCTATTGTATGTGACCTCCAAAACTGATCATTTCACTTGCCCCCAGGAGCATCCTTCTGCTTGGGCCAAGTATTCTAATCTTCAGCCTATGCCCAAAAGCAATACATACCCTCAGAAAAGAAAATATCCAGCAATCATCAGTTCACCTGAGACAGGCTCTTCCCTCCCTGGAATCTTAGTTCATATGGTCCTCATTGCTTCCACCACTCTCTCATAGCTTTACAAATGTGTGATTTTACAAATTATTCATTTTTGTCCACAGTTTTGCCACAAGAATACAGGTCTCATGAGACCTTCTACATCCTACTCAGGAATAGAAGCCAGACTAATAGGATTTAAGACCTTGTTTTCTCTCTAGAGCACATTGCTCAGTGTCACTTCTCTTCTTTGAGTCCATAGTTCATGACTTGCTAGCTGCCAGTCTCTAGTCCAACCTGGAAAGCTGTGCTGAAAGTGATTTACACTCCAGTCTGTTGTGTTCATTTTTACAGGACCAGGATTAAAACCTCCAGAGGAGCGGACAATTGAATACTTAGAAGAAGTTGCAGTCACTTTTGCCAAAGGACTATCTGATAAGAAAATCTCTATAAAGAGAGACAAGGGATTAGTAGAAAGTGAGTGTCATTATTAAAGAACAAAAGCAAAGTTTCTCTCCAGAGTGCTTAATTTTATTTGCTGTAAAATAAGAAATGGGAAAGAGGTAAGTGCATGATTTGCTCTTAAGCATAGAATCATCCTTAAGGAGTATAACAACTCTGCTCTAGGATCAAGTCCTAACCCTTACACTGGTTGGTTATAGCCATTTTTTTTTAACTTATTATTTTGGAAAATTTGAAGCATTAATACAAAAGTAGAATAGTATAATAGTGTAGTAGACACCTAAGCACCCACCCCCCAGCTTTAGCATTTATCAACTCATTAAACCATGTGTATAGAAGTGCTTAGGTTGCAATTTGGATTTTGTGTATCATAGTAAGGAAAAGTTCTTTCAGATAGCTACAGTTATTGCATTTTTATGGAATTTACAGAACAAACTAACAAGGGAGGCTAGGCTTTTTCCAGTAAGTACCTAAAAGCGTTTTCTTTTACAGAATTGATGTCATATGCCATGAGTATTCCATTTGTTAGGCAACAGATTTACAAAAAGGTGGAAGAAAAAGTACGAAAACAGACCAAAGGCCTTTATCCTGCACCTCTGAAAATAATTGATGTGAGTCTTCACCCCATAGTCCCACATTTCTCATGTTTCCTCTCTTTGTGTAGAGCAGTATTCTTTATTGCCTTTCTGAACCATATCTGCTGGTACTAAGGTTCTTAATTCTGTTGTTACAGTACTCACTAAAAATAAAGCAAGCTATGAGGGCTTATAAAATGATATTTGGGGAATAATGAGTGCCAGGCATAATGAGTTTAAAACTACCAGGTACAAACCAGGAAAAAAGCTGTGTTATATTAGTATAACAGGCCAGTAAAATATTGGGCATTAGTTAAGAGGTAGTTGAAACAAAATTGATGGCCTTAGTTGAAACCATTGTCAGTACCTAAAATGTCTCAATGACTTCCCCATTGCCAGAATTATAAAAAAGGTGTAATGATATGGAGAAGTTCTGAAAAAGATCAAGGAGGATAAATAAAATGATCACAGGGTTAAGAACTTCTGTCTAAAGGTAGACTTTAAAACTTAGAAACTCTTCAGCCTGGAAAGTCTAAGATCAAGAGAGCATATAATCTAAGACTTCGAATATGGAGAATAAATCAGCCAACAAATATATTTTGAGGAAAAGACACCAAAATGCATAAAATAGGACATTTGATTCCCTTCCCTCACCCATCTCCCAGTGTGGGCTGGGGAGATTAGACATGTATCTGTAGTGAGACAGGTAACTAGCATGAAGGGCATTAGACTCCAGCATGGGACCACTGCCAGATAATTGGGACAGAGAATGATTGCTAAATGCACAGGGGAGGGAACAGTCACTGTAAGCCAGAGAAATTAGGAAGAACCTCATAGAATTTGACCTTAGCCCTGGAAAGTGGGTAGAGAATAGATGAAGAGGGAGTAGTACCAGGTAGGGTGGGCATTTTGAGCAAAGCTACAGAAGCTGGAAAGCATGAGGCTCTTCAAGGAACATTTAATGAGATCAGATTTTGTAGGACGGTGAAATGTGTACAAAAAGGCAGAGTGAGCCTAGAGTTTAGAAGACTGACAATAATGAATTTGGAAATTTGACCTTTGTTCTGTATAGATCATAGAGAATGGTTTAGAGGAGAGACAAAGTAGATACTTGAAGTCGGAAGCTATTTTGGTAATTCAGACTTGATGTTTGAGTAAGACCCCGAGATAGGATAGTAAAAAGGTGAAGGTAGTAAGAGACTTGCCAAAGGGAAGAGATTATGAGCTGAGTTTTAGAAGTGCTGAGTTTAGATGTTTCAGGAAATTCAAGCAACAGGATTTTAGACAAACGACAAGAATGTAGATTTGTTTGTGTGTGTGTGTTTTAATCATTTTTGTCATTCCCATAAATTATGGTGACTGAGTACAGGGTCACTTCGTCTTTTATACTTGCCATTGTACTTAGGCTAGGACTTCCCTCGAATGATAAGTTGAATTTGTAGAGTTCATGAGTAACATGACAGAGTAGATGATGGGCCTGAGGAAGAATGGGAGGAGGGAGAAAGGGGCTGAGGGTGGAGCTCTAGGGATGTGCCTGAGTTAGGAGAGCAGGAGAGAAGCTGGAAGAGCCATTTCAGCAGGAGGGAAGGTAATTAAGAGGGACGGGGAAAACCTTTTCTTGGACTTGGGCAGCACCAGTGGCCACTCTCTTTGACGGGATAGTGGTCTAGAGGTATAAGGAGGTAAGAGTTGGAACCCCTCTCTTCTTTTCCCACTCCCTTTCATTTCCTTCCATTTTATGCTAGCTTTAGCAATGGCCTTGGTGATGCAGAATGAAGTCAGTCTTAAGCAGCCACTCAGTCCTCTCATCTTTCTTATTCCACTTCCAGACTTTTGACTTACTCTTTAAAGACTGACGAACTAGCAGTTTTATTCAGTGTTAGTCCACCTCTCACCAGTCCCTTGCAACAATGAACAAGTGCTTTATGTGTTTTTTTAGGTGGTAAAGACTGGAATTGAGCAAGGGAATGATGCTGGCTATCTCTCTGAATCTAAGGTAAAGTTCTTTCCTTTCAATTTATTATTATTAGATTCAAGAAAATCAAGATCTAAAATTCTTTGTAAAGCTAAAAAAAGAAAAAATACCCAAAGCCTACCCAAAATGTTTTCCTTCTAGTGATTATCATTTCTTAGGGTTAATCTCAGTGAGTGATGTTAAGAACACCTTAGTGGTCCCAGCTATTTGAACTTGCTCTCAGTAATGAGGTTATTAACTAGGGAGAGCAGGGCCAGAGTTCTAATCCTTTCAAAATGAATCACTGGGATGTTTATGTTCTGGAGTTGGGCTGGTTTTGTTGTGATAAAATGAATACATTGATAGAAAAATAGATTTCTTACTCGTTAGGGCCCAGCAATAAGACTTTGAAGGCCATCCTCTCTTTGGTGAATTAGAGAATGGAAGGAAATGTTGTATAGCCATTAAAAGGACACAGAGGGGTGTATGAACCAGCCTCACCTCTTCCCACTTTTCCAACCAGTTGGTAGTATTGCGGATTTAAGCGGTTTGGGTTGTTTTTAAATTTTAAGCAGTCACTGAAGAATGACTGCTTGTTGATAGTAAGACAAGAGGTATCTCAAGAGCTCAGGACAAGTTCCAGAAAAAAACATTTCTTGTACTGGGTTGCTTATTGAAGTGCACTCTGCTTTAGTCTTTGACCTCCTATCCAGCTACACGTGTACATATGTATTTGAAGCACAAATTTCACAAATCAATTATTGTCCTCACTGTGTATGTTGTACTCGGTATTTCCTATCTGTCCTACTTATCACAACCCACTGAACTCAGGGTGACTGATGGATCCCTACCCATGGTTGGAAAATCACTAGTTTACTGAATAGAATCCACTTATCAAGATTAGTAGAACATTGTTTCATGTTCTATTAGGACATGAAAGCAACTTTATTAGGAGGATTCCTCCTTTGAAATGCTATTTGTAACCATGTAACCATACCAGTAAATTCTAGCAGTAGTGATGATGATGATAGCTGACTAGCTTTCTCATCTAATTCCAGCAAAACTATAAAATAAGCATGGTTTTTCCCATTTTAAGGATGAAGAAAGACTTGACAACTGGTAAATGGCAGAGCCAGGATTCAAACCCCGTTCTGTCAAACCCAGACTCTAAATCTCAGGTTCTTAACCACTAACCTGAGACTTGCTCTCTGTAAGCATTAGGGTACTTTTCAAAGCGGCAGGTGTGGTGCAGGCAGCCTGCTTTAGCGAAAGTGAACCAGAGTTGGGAGTCCTACCCCCGGGGTGCGAGTTCCATTTCTGCCACTTGAGGTGGTGTGGTGACTTAATTTCTCCAGGCCTCTTCTTCCCAGTCTTCAAAATGAGAGGGTTGATTGAGAGGACTGTAGCCCTGGCACTCTAGTTCCATGGAAAAGGTGAGTCGCCGCCACCGCTGGTGGGGAGAATCCGAGAGCTCGGATGTATCCAGACCCTTTGAAAGCGGTAGTGGGAAAGTACTGCGGGCGAGGAACGCCTGGGGCTCCATGTCTCTGCAGGGAAACCCGACTGAAGGAACCCCCATCCCTGAGACTCTGAAGTGCTACCCTTTCTTCTTCTCCTTTATTTTTCAGAAATTTGGAGAGCTTGCAATGACCAAAGAATCGAAGGCCTTGATGGGACTTTATCATGGGCAGGTCCTGTGTAAGAAGAATAAATTTGGAGCTCCACAGAAGGAAGTGAAGTAAGTTAAACTCCACCTAGGGAGCCCTTGTAGGTTTCATTACAGAGCTAAATTCATACCTTCCGTCTTGCCTACTCCTCTTCTGCCCTGAGCACATTAGATCCCTTTTTCTAAGAACGTTTTGGCTTTCAAAGTTCTGCCTCTGCTGTTTTCTCCAGACCTCTCTAATGGCTCCTACAGAGGCTTTCTTGTCTTGCTGTTGACGTCCCCTATTCCCAAACCAAACACACATACTATGCACTGTTTAATGATCTTGTGTCTCCCTATGACTTAAGATACCATCTCTGGGAACTCACACTTCTTCCTCCTCAAAAAAATAAAGTTTTTTTGTTTTTTTTTTTTTAAGATTTTATTTATTTATTTGAGAGAGAATGAGAGAGAGAGAGCATGAGGGGGGGGGAGGGTCAGAGGGAGAAGCAGACTCCCCGCCGAGCAGGGAGCCCGATGCGGGACTTGATCCTGGGACTCCAGGATCATGACCTGAGCCGAAGGCAGTCGCTTAACCAACTGAGCCACCCAGGCGCCCCCCAAAAAATAGTCTTATTCTGACTGTTGAAGGCTTGTCCTTCTAGCTTACAGCCTGAACACTTGAGATTCCACTTGCCTGTCTGTTCTTTTCAACAAGCCTTTCAATGCTATGCTGCCCAAAAGCTGTCAGCATTTTAAGTTTCATAATGCCCCTAAATTCACCTTCTAGCTCAGTGGTTCTCAGCCTGGGCCTTGTCTCTCCCCGCCCCACCCCAGCCCCCCGGGATCATTTGATAATGTCTGGAAACATTTTTGGTTGTCACAGGTTCTTCTGGCATCTAGTGAGCAGAGGTTAGGGATGCTGCTAAACATCCTACAGTACATGGGACAGGCCTAAGAATTACAGTAATCAAATCCAAAATGTCAGTAATGCCAAGGTTGAGACACAGTGCTCTATCTGAATTACCGTGAGGGCTTTCAGAGCAGCTAAGGTTACTACCTTCTCCATCCCCTTCACCTTTAATGAGATTACAATCCAAAGTAGAAGTAAAACAGGTAAGAAATTTGGGTGAGACAGATACAATGCTAGCCCAGAGGGCTGATTTCCAAATAGACTGTGAAGTACGACTGTCACCGCTTCTCCAGCACACATGGTGGTAAGGGGCGATCAGTACCCATCCGTGGTGCTTGCTCCGCCCAGTGTGGACAGCATCTTGCATTCGGTGGGTGAGGTTAATCACTTCCATGCTGTAGTAGAATAAGATGCCATCTAAGTCGGCATCTCTGCATACATTCTACAAAAATCAGACATGAGCAAGGACAACAAAGCCACCCATTCCCCACGCATGGCATAAATAGAAGGCAGATACGCTGCTAACTTCTAATTCTGTAAGAGGCAAACTTTATAATAACAGGAAAGAAAAGGAAGGAAGAGAGAAAAATATTGAGTCCTGCAAAATTACAAAACTGTAAAACACACACCAACTTCTACCTCCTTCCCACCCTACTCCTTTACCCCCATCCCTCCACCTACCAAAAAATGCCATCAATTAAAGAGACTACACTTTGCAGCTGAAGAGAGTCCTCTTAAATTACAAAACCTAATGAGCCACTCCACACTCCTCCTCCTGTCTGCATATACTTCTTCCTGTCATATGCAGCTAGCATATAATGCCATTTGGGGAGGGTGTTGTTATACCAAATACATAAAAAAGACAGGCAACATCCACATGAGTCTCATATAAGAAGAAATAAGAAAATGAGAATCAGAATACTTAAGTTTAAGAAAATTCTCCCCTGGGGCACCTGAGTGGCTCAGTCGTTAAGCGTCTGCCTTTGGCTCAGGTCATGGTCCCAGGGTCCTGGGATCGAGCCCCACATTGGGCTTCCTGCTCAGCAGGAAGCCTACTTCTCCCTCTCCCGCTCCCCCTGCTTGTGTTCCCTCTCTCACTGTCTCTCTTTCTCTGTCAAATAAATAAATAAAATTTAAAAAAAAAAAAAAGAAAGAAAGAAAATTCTCCCCTCCCCAAAACAGCCACAACAGAAGAAAACTGTAACGGAACACTTCTAAACTTGAATGAAATATCCTTAAATAAGCATTTGCAGATAAGAAAGAATCACCTTGAATCAGAAATTCAGAAACTCAGAACTAAATTGTCAGGAAAACAGGGTAATGTAAGAGTTGGCCTCACTTGGGAAATAAATTGAGGAAAAAGGAGATGAGGAATTAATTATAAGGTACCCAAGGCAGGACAGGTTGAATGGAAGATTTACTAAAGAACCTTGAAGAACTGGGGTGCCTGGCTGGCTCAGTAGGAAGAGCGTGTGACTCTTGATCTCAGGGTCGTGAACTTGAGCCCCATGTTGGGTGTACAGATTGCTTAAATAAAGAAAGAAAGAAAAAGAACCTTGAAGAATTGAAGAAAGGGTATCCTTTTTCCTGCTTTCCACACTGTCAGTGATGCCTCTGCTTTCTCCACTTCTGTCTCTAGGCTCTTTCCCCTCAGATAATCATTTGAATTCCTTCTCTGGTTTCACTTTTTTTTTTTTAAAGATTTTATTTATTTGAGAGAGAGTGAGAAAACGAGTGGTGGGGAGCGGCAGAGGGGGAGCGAGAGAGGCAGATCCCCTGCTGAACAGAGAGCCCAATGCAGGGCTCAATCCCAGGACCTGGAGATCATGATCTGAGCTGAAGGCAGCTGCTAAACCGACTGAGCCACCCAGGCGCCCCAATAAATAAATCTTTAAAAAAAAAAACCCACTAACCATATAAATGCATGTGTTACTACAAAGCTACATTTGAAAGATACTTCTAGGACTTAAAATTAGGTTTTCTTTTCAGGTCATAAACATGATTTTTGAACATTATCAGAATTGTTAGGAATGAAACTTTATCCTTGTATTAAGTCTAATTTAAGGTCTACGTAGTGCTGTAAACTTAGGCTTCTTTTATGAAGGAAGATATTCTGGGAAAATTTTTTTAGTTATTTACTGTGGGAGTATGGCATATTGCTCCAGAACTATGCAAAACTAAAAAGAATAATCAGACAGACATGATCTTTGGCCCACAAAATACTTAGAATTTAACTGAGGAGACAAAAATAATGTACATGAAGCCATTCCAGAATACTCTGGGGTAAGCCAGATGGTCCTGACAAGTTCAAGAGAAGTTGGGGGTGGAAAAGGCAGGAATGTGCATGTATGAAGGTATTTGTGGGGAAGGGGGGGGGTAAGGTCTGGAATCAAAGAAACCATCCAGGAGAATTTTGATCTAATCCAAGTAAGGAATAATAATGGCACAAATTCAGGAGAAATGAAAGCTTATAGGAAAATGGTAAAATCACTAACAGATAAGAGAGATTTGTCTTTGGGCATGTCACTGCAAATTGGCTTTTGTTTGGAAACCAGAAATACTCATGTTGACTTCAACATAAACCAGGTTGTTTTGTTTTCAGTGATCTCGAGGCATGATTGAAGATTAATATAATTCTGTCTTCTTGTGTAGGCCAGTTCTTTTAGACCTAATGGATTTTTGTATTTAACTTTGAAACTCTCTCTCCCTCTGCCCTGTTCACTCTCTCTCTAAAGGGGGCGTCTGGGTGGCTCAGTCAGTTAAGCATCAAACTCCTGGTCTCAGCTCAGGTTATGACCTCAGGGTCCTGGGATCCAGCTGGGTGTTGGGCTCTGAGCTAGGCATGGAGCCTGCTTGAGATTCTCCCACCCCCACACTGTTTGAGTGCTCACATGCTCTCTCTTAAAAAATTAAATAAATAAATTTGAAAATCAATTTTTAAAAATAAAAATTAAATTTTTTGTAGATTAAAAATTATTTAAAATACCTTACTTATAGATAAAATCTTTAGATAGGTTTTTATATATAAAATCTATTTATAAATACAGATTTTTATAGATAAAAATTATTTAAAATACCTTATTGTTGTGCCCACTTTCATTGGTTTATTGAATAACTTAGGCGATCTCCCCCTTCTACTGAAATGATTAGTCTACCAAAAGTCATTCATGCTTTCCTTCTAGGCACCTAGCCATTCTTGGTGCAGGGCTGATGGGAGCCGGCATTGCCCAGGTGTCTGTGGATAAGGGCCTGAAGACCATACTTAAAGATGCTACACTAGCCGGGCTGGGCCGAGGACAGCAACAGGTGTTCAAAGGGTAAGCCAGCTCTCTGCCTCTGTCAGCAGAATGCTGTTTGTTTTTTGCCATTACATGTTCCTTTTTCCTGAACGTGGTGAGTACTGGATGCTCCGTAGTTAAGCTCTTTCCTTTGATTTTTAGAAACACCAATTCTGTCCCTTCATTTTATTGCACATATTATAAACTATTAACATCATTGGAATCTGTAATGTCTGACTGCAGAAGAAAAAACCATCAGGTATTTTTAAATGCCACTTATTTTATGCTTTGGTATCAAGACTAGAAATTCTCATGTTTGTGGATTTTGATGGTTTCCATCTCACTGCCATATTGTTATGGAACGCTGAAAACAGCACGACTTCGTGGAAAACGAGGATGTGAGGAAATGTGCCATAATTACACACTGAAGGTGGGGCTGGGATCAAAACTCTTGAACCTTCTATTTCTTGGCTGGCGTTACCGTAGAGAAGCGGAAACAGATTTGGCTCCATAATGTCTGAGGCTTTACAGACTGTGTCTCCATCTTACCTCTGAATTAATAAAAGATGAATATTACTCTCCCTTCTGCCCACCTACCCGTTCCCTCCTCCACGCTGCCTGTTTTGCAGAGGAGGAGAAACTGAGCAGCTGCTTGGCCAGACTAGAAATTGGTTTCAGCTCAGTTCTATGCTCCACTGTAATGGACAAGCAAACAAAGTCTTAAAACCATGGGTTCAGATCTCTTGGTTTCTGACAACCATGTCAGCAGTTAGCAAACAAGATGCTCGTCAGAGTTCAGAATGTTATTTGTTGCTCTAATGCCTAATGAACTGTTACCAAGAGAGGACAGGAAACATGTAATATGTCACAAGTAAGCAGTATGGTGAGGGGCACTCGCCAGGGCCTGATGTTTCTTTTCTTTCTTTTTTTTTTTTTTTTAAAAGATTTTATTTATTTATTTGACAGAGAAAGAGAGAGAGACAGCGAGAGCAGGAACACAAGTAGGGAGAGAGGGAGAAGCAGACTCCCTGCTGAGCAGGGAGCCCAATGCGGGGCTCGATCCCAGGACCCTGGGATCATGACCTGAGCCGAAGGCAGACGCTTAACGACTGAGCCACCCAGGAGCCCCTTGAATGAGCTTTTTTGTTGTTGTTTCTTAGATGGGTTATGTAGCTTCACCATGTTTGACCTCTTTTCTGCAGACCTCTCTCTCTGTCAAATAAATAAATAAAATCTTAAAAAAAAAAAAAAGGTTCATTCAAGGGGCACCTGGGTGGCTCAGTTGGTTAAGCCTCTGCCTTCAGCTTGGGTCATGATCCCAGGGCTCTGGGATCAAGCCCCGCATCGGGCTCCCTGCTCAGTGGGGGGTCTGCTTCTTCTCCCTCTGCCCCCTCCTCCCTGCTTGTGTTCTCTCTCTCTCTCTCAAATAAATAAATCTAAAAAATAAAATAAAAGCTCATTCAACTGAAAGTCATATGTAGGACAGTGTATGTGCAGCCAGCTTGTCCATTACACTGGAGCACAGAACTGAGCTGAAACCAATTTCTAGTTTGGCCAAGCGGCTGCTCAGTTTCTCCTCCTCTGCAAAACAGGCAGCGTGGAGGAGGGAACGGGTAGGTGGGCAGAAGGGAGAGTAATATTCACCTTTTATTAATTCAGAGGTAAGATGGAGACACAGTCTGTAAAGCCTCAGACATTATGGAACCAAATCTGTTTCCACTTCTCTACAGTAACGCCAGCCAAGAAATAGAAGGCTCAAGAGTTTTGATCCCAGCCCCACCTTCAGTGTGTAATTATGGCACATTTCCTCACATCCTCGTTTTCCACGAAGTCGTGCTGTTTTCAGTGTTCCATAACAATATGGCAATGAGATGGAAACCATCAAAATCCACAAACATGAGAATTTCTAGTCTTGATACCAAAGCATAAAATAAACTTACCTTGTGGCTTTAATTTTTCTTTAGGTTAAGGAAATTAGTAAATGGAATTTAGCTCTATTCTTTCAGAGGAAAATTCTACGTCAGTTATTCTGCAAGTGTGGTCAGATTATAACCTAAGAGAGCCTGTTTTTCTTGGCAGTGAAAAGTAATCAGTTAAATGTCTGAGTAGCAGGAATCCTTTTTATCTCCCTATGGGAAGGAAGAAAGCTTGAGTTAATATTTTGTGTAATCAATATAATATGGTACTTACTATGTGCTGACTGGGAAGTAGATTAAGAATATAAGAAATAGGGCACCTGGGTGGCTCAGTTGGTTGAGCGACTGCCTTCGGCTCAGGTCATGATCCTGGAGTCCCGGGATCGAGTCCCACATCGGGCTCCCTGCTCAGCAGGGAGTCTGCTTCTCCCTCTGACCCTCCCCCCTCTCATGCTCTCTCTATCTCATTCTCTCTCTCAAATAAATAAATAAAATCTTAAAAAAAAAAAAAAAAGAATATAAGAAATAATGCTTGGTCTCTCTTTTCCAGAAGATTACAGTTACAGAATAACAAAATGATGTGTAATCAGGTATAAGTCCATGTGGTCTAGGACACATGTTGGGTGTTTCCTCCATTATAGGTAGAGAGGTACCAGAGCTGCTTCTTTGTTTTGCCATTCCAGTATTTGTGTTTATTCCTCTTGGCAAATGTAAATGTTTTATGAGTGTTAGAGTTTATGTAAGTTTCACATTTAGAGGCTTCTTTTTTTTTTTTTTTTTTTTTAAGATTTTATTTATTTATTTGAGAGAGAGAGTGAACATGAGAGGTGAGAGGGTCAGAGGGAGAAGCAGACTCCCTGCCGAGCAGGGAGCCCGATGCGGGACTCGATCCCGGGACTCCAGGATCATGACCTGAGCTGAAGGCAGTTGCCTAACCAACTGAGCCACCCAGGCGCCCCACATTTAGAGGCTTCTTACAGGAGAAAGAATGTGGACTTGGGGGCCAACCTGCCTTTGGCCTAGTACCTAGCCATTTGACCATGAGTCCCTCTGAGCCTATTTGAGCAACTCTTCTCTCTCAAAATGGGAGTAATAGAACTGCCTCACAGAGTTGGTAAAAAAAAAAAAAACGTGTCTGGCCCATGGATGCTCAATAAATGTTAAGTTTCCTATTCTTTCCTTCTGACTAGGACTGTGTTTTTTCTAGATTGAATGATAAAGTGAAGAAGAAAGCTCTAACATCATTTGAAAGGGACTCCATTTTCAGCAACTTGACTGGGCAGCTCGATTACCAGGGTTTTGAAAAGGCTGACATGGTGATTGAAGCTGTTTTTGAGGACCTTAGTCTTAAGCACAGAGTGCTAAAGGAAGTAGAAGCGGTAAGTAAGAGGCCTGTTGTACTTGAATCGTAGCCTAGTGAGTGGAGGACACAGAAATAGGTTTTAAAAAAGGAAACTCATGGTTCTTTTTATAGGGTTACTCATGTCCATACTTAGGAGTTTTTATGTGAACCCATGTACAGTATGTAGGTTACAAAGGTCAAATCTGAGTCCTGAGGTAAGAAAATCAAGTAACACAGGGTTCATTAGCATTCTGTGGGAGTTCAGTCACCCAGACATACAGTAACCTCATGGAGTCTGGCCAGCTGTCGTAGCATTTTGGGTTAGCTACAAGCCATAATTAAACTTCTTCAGGTCTCACCAGCACAGGAAGTAGGGGAGGGATTCTCTCTCCGGGCAGGTTTCAGATGCTTACTTTGTGGAAATGCTGCTTTGGTCTTGATCCTGAGCACTCTACATGCCATGAACAAAGCAAGTACCTGTCGTGGGTGGTATAAAGAAGGAGCCCAGGGCGCCTGGGTGGCTCAGTTGGTTAAGCGACTGCCTTCGGCTCAGGTCGTGGTCCCAGGGTCCTGGGATCGAGTCCCACATCGGGCTCCCTGCTCGGCGAGAGGCCTGCTTCTCCCTCTCCCACTCCCCCTGCTTGTGTTCCTGCTCTCGCTGTCTCTGTCTCTGTCAAATCAATAAAAAAAAAAAAAAAAGAAAGAAAGAAAATATTTAAAAAAAAAAATAAAGAAGGAGCCCAGAGGAGAACAAATGACAGTAGTCACTAAGCTACAAGATAGAACGGGGGCCTGGAGCAGCACCTACAGTTAAACAGAATGTGGGCTAGTAGATTGTGTACACGAAGTGGCACTGGCTCAGCAGCTCTCCAGGTGTCCTGAGGAGTGGTCATACTTGTTCAGTGGCCTCTGTGTGAGGGCAGTCCCCGCTCTACCACACACTCAACCTACAGAGGGCTGAGAACCTAAAGACAAGCAACTCTGGGACCGTTCTGCTTTGGAATCCGTGCATTGGAAAGTCTTTCCTTTTGACAAAGGGTCATGTAGATTCAGCTGCGGGGGAAAGTTCAGGAGAGCTGCGTGGATTTGTATTCCATCTGTGCTGAGTGGCATTTCGGCACAGAGTGGTAGGTGGTGTTCCCAGGCCTTTGAGGGCACTGCTGAGCCAGCGGCAGGCAGGTCCTTGAGGAGTCGCAAAAACAGACACGGGCAGCGTGGAGAGAAGAGCATCGACCATCTGACTAGGTGATGGTCTTTGCTTTGGGAAAATCTGGGTTTGGGACTACCGGCAGGGAGAAGGGTGTGTTAGCTTTAGCAGTTGGGAAACTGGTGATCAAGGGAAAGAGAAAGAGGGATCAGATCAAGAGAAGTGCAGACTTGGAGCAAACTCTACAGCGTTGACCTCTGGCTTCCAAGAGGGAAAAAAAGAAACAGGGCTCCTTAAGGGCTGGCCTGGAGCTCAGAGTGTCACTCCTGCTTTCCATTGGTAAAAGCAAGTCATGAGGTTCAGGAGGGCGGAAATAGAGTCTACCTCTGGATGGGAGGAGAGCCCCACGTGAATCAGAAGGGGAGGAATTGGTGCCAGGTGTCTTTGGAGACGTTGGCCTGCTCTTCATAGAGAATGTCCCCACCAGCGTGAGACGCCGTGCCCCTCAGACGTGCCACTTGAGACTCTTCACTTCCTTGCAGTCGTGCTCTGCTTTCAACTCACACTTCTGATTAACTAAAATCCTGGGGGCCTTACACAAGCTTAACTGCCGAGCCAGGTTTTGTTCAACAGGTGCCTCTCTAGCTTTTTCCCGTTTTTCTTTTTTTTTTTTTTTTTTAAGATTTTATTTATTTATTTGACAGAGAGACACAGAGAGAGAGGGAACACAAGCAGGGGAGAGGGGGAGGGGGGAAGCAGGCTTCCTGCCGAGCGGGGAGCCGGATGTGGGGCTCAATCCCAGGACCCTGGGACCATGACCTGAGCCGAAGGCAGATGCTTAATGACTGAGCCACCCAGGCGCCCCCCGTTTTTCTTTTTAAAAAAATCTTATTGTGGTATTTTACCTTTGTCCCCATTATAATTGATGTTTATTTATACTCAGCTTTTCAGCGTGTTGCATGTATCTTGAACCTTGATTCCCAGCTCCCATGTTAGGATTTTGCCTGTCCCAGGGTGCACAAATTTGACAGGTGTGCCTTCCATGTTTTTTATGCACACAGCTGAATAAAAACATGAATAACTCAGGATCATGAACCGAATGCTGAGACAGTCTACATTAGAGACTGCTGTCCAGGATGGTAAAGATAACAGCTAATAGGATTTGTGTGCTGTAGATTAATTACAGCGGCACACGGTTTTCTAATAGCACCCTGTATAAAATGAGCTAGGCATGCATGCTGTGGCTTGTTCTTATCAAGGTAAAGGGTGGGGAGGGGGGGATCATCAGCTTTCGGATTCGAGGGCAGATCCAAACAAGAAGAGGGATTGGTACGCATGCTAGATCTTGAAATGAATGAGATTTGACTCAAGGTTATCTTTTCAGTATTTATCTGAGGTGTCTTATTTACCTAACGTTGAGATGCAGTCTCCAGGTTAGGACACTGAGCCAGAACTAGAAGGCTGAATGGGAAAAAGAACAAGGCCAACACATTCCCCATCACAGGAGCCCTGGGAGGTTGGAAATGTCAGCCGAATAGTATCTACTGTCTGAGCGGTTGGCGGGGGAAGCGGGGCCGGGCCCACGTTTCATGGCTTAGCTCTGCTTTGGACTCCAGTCATCTCCCAGGCCTCCATGACACATTCTTCAATGCTTTTCCCCTGCAGCTGATTCCGGATCACTGTGTCTTTGCCAGTAACACATCTGCTCTCCCAATCCGTGAAATTGCTGCTGTCAGCAAAAGACCCGAGAAGGTAAATTCTGAACAGCGGGAAGACCCTGAAATGTTTTCCTGCCGTGGGCTCCCTGAGGAAGGCTTAGAGCATGAGAAGGGCCTGGTGTGGATTGTGAGGTGGGGGGGGGGCGGTGATATCTTCCCCAAAACTGGGCACAGAAAAGCTAATAATACCGTGACCATTGTGAGATGCTGGGATAAGTGAAGTACAACCAAAATATACTTTTATAGGTGATTTGCATCCCTAACAGCTCTTATTTTTTAGGTTCAGACTATAAAACCTACCTTTATTACAATTAGGTATTTAAAGGTAGACCCAAGGGGCACCTGGCTGGCCCAGTTGGTAGAGCATGTGACTCTTGATCTCGGGGTTGTGAATTTGAGCGCCATGTTGGGTATAGAGATTACTTTCAAAACCTAAAATATTTAAAAACATTCTTAATTTTAAAAAATAAAGATAGGCCCTTAAAATAAGAGGGGTACTCCAAAATATCACTTCAGTTACAGAGCACACACTGGTGACAATCTAAGACAGGTTTGTTCCAATTCCACGTCCAGGAATAGAAGATCAGGAGGGGTGGTGAGGTGTGTCCACCTATGGGTTCACTTAGAACTTCTACCCAGGGGCGCCTGGGTGGCTCAGTTGGTTAAGCGACTGCCTTTAGCTCAGGTCATGATCCTGGAGTCCCGGGATCGAGTCCCGCATCGGGCTCCCTGCTCGGCGGGGAGTCTGCTTCTCCCTCTGACCCTCTCATGCTCTATCTCATTCTCTGTCTCAAATAAATAAATAAAATCTTTAAAAAAAAAAAAAAGAACTTCTACCCAGGATGTGAAAGGGTAGAAGCACTTTCAGTGAGTATTGGGAATGATGCCTGGAAATTTATCTTTGGGCTTCTGCTGTCTACCAGGGTAACCCAGGGAAAGTGAAATCACTCAAGGAGAAATAAAATACCTCACCTCTCTGGAGGATAGCAATTAGCCTCAGCTAACCAGAGCCAGCCAAAAGTAGGAAGGAAATACAAGAGACCTTTAAGCAGCTGAAATTGTTAAGACAGAGTCCTTGTATTGAAAACACAAAAGTCTGTTTATTCCTATTCTAATAGCTTGTGACTGCAAGGTAAGCTCGTCTCCTAGCACACCGCAGATTGGAAGCGATACAGGGCCTGACAGGCAGGTTCAGGGATGGCAGGAAAAGGTCACAGGGAGAAGTGTGACACTGAGGGAAGACAAAAAAACACTATAAAGGCAGGTTGACAGTCTGGCCACGTCACATCACTCAGCACCTCGGCAGCATTTAAGTCAGTGAAGGAGAATCTTTGATGATAACTTCTCATTTTCCCAGTGGAGTGGAAAAAGCATCATGTTTTGCAGTCCTGGCCTCCAAGTATCTTGGATAGCTTCTGTCCCCTGCTTCCCCTATGTTATATAAAATTAAGGTCACAGGGGCACAGGGAGGGTGACCAGCCATCTGTTTATCCAGGACAAGTTGGTCACCTTTGGCACAGCTTTCTTGAGTGATGTAAATAGATTTGCTTGGGGTAGTGATCACATGAGTGTATATACAATTGTCAAAACTCATTGAAATGAACACTTTTAAGTTCTGTGCATATTATTGTGTATAAGTTATATGTCATAAGGCTAATTCCTTTTGCTCAGAAGTACTGAGTCTGAATCAGGTCCTGTCTTTTTAAATAGCTTAGACATAAGGAACAGTTTAGGGTTTAGAAGCAACTTTTGGATTGGTAAGTTTATGGAACATTTAAGTGACCTGTGCATTACATAATGGAGAGTAGGCAGGCTTTGGAGACAGACCAGCTGTGATGGAATCCCACTGCCTTTCACTAACTGACCCTGAGCTACCCATTTTAACTTCCTGATGACTTTTTTCTTCATCTAGATAAGACTGACTAGTTCACAGAGTGATGGATTAAATGTAAGGAATAAGTGGCAAAGGTATTAAAGAACAGTGGATAGCCAGCAGTCAATAAATGGTAGATATCATTAGTTATATCTTACAGCTAAAGCGAGGGTAGGGGGAGCAAAACTCTTAAGTTTTATGATTAAATTATTCTCTCCCACAGCAATGCAGTTGGGAGACTGTCTAATTGTTAGCTTAAGGAGGAGGTTCTGAACTTCAGCATGTATCAGAATTACCTGGAAGTCTTCTTAAACACAGATCTGGGCCCTGCCCCTAGTCTTTCATTCAGTAGATCTGGGTCTGGGGTGGGCCTGAGAATTTTAGTTCTAAATTTCCCAGGCGATGCTAATGTTGCTGGTCCAATTACTTCACTTCAAGAATCATTGGTTTAATGAATCTTTGGGTGCATTTGAATGTTTTTTGTTTTTTTTTTAAGATTTATTTATTTGAAAGAGAGTGCAGGGGTGGGGGAGAGGAGCAGAGGGAGAGAGGGAATCTCAGACTCCCCGTTGAGCGCAGACCCCGACACAGGGCTTGATCTCATGACCCCAAGACCATGACCTGAGCCGAAATCAGGAGTTGGATGTTCAACCAACTGAGCCAGTTGTCCCTGAATGTTGACAAATCTTATTTAAACCCAGTATCCTGGTAGTGAGACCCATCTGTGTAAAATCCAGGTACATCTCTGACAGTTGAGCATATTGATGGATTCTTCTGCCTGCTTCTGCCTCCCCCACCTCAAAAAAAGTGGACCCTCTGAACCATCAGTATCACTAATACGAGTGGGACCTTCATTCATTCTTCCCTGATAAATCTAATTTGGCCAGTAGCTGTGATTTTGGCACTAATTGTTGGTAGGATCTGTTTCCCTAGAAGCAGATGGAAGAAGAAGATTCCAGTGAGCCCTCTGAAACATACTGAACTTTTTTTCAAAGAACCACAGAGCCAAACCACTCAGACGGATCTCCCTTGCTTTCCTAGCAAAAAAATGAGTGCTATCCAGTTCCTCCTCCACGTTCTTAGATCTCTTGGCTTTGTACTCCCCTTGCTAGGTGATTGGCATGCACTACTTCTCTCCTGTGGACAAGATGCAGCTGCTGGAGATCATCACAACCGAGAAAACGTCTAAGGACACAACCGCTTCGGCGGTAGCCGTTGGGCTCAAGCAGGGGAAGGTCATCATTGTGGTTAAGGTAAGGAGCTGTGACAGAGCGGCAGACGGGGGCAAAGTTCTGTTAAGATTCCTTATACCTTCAGGCTTGTTTATAACTATTCTGGGGGCAAATAGGTCACCTTTTGATAGGATTTCCCCTTAGTTGTGTGCAGTGTGGACAGTGGTGTGGACCGTGCTGCTGAGTCAGGGTCTGAGAGGGGCGTGTCTGGGACGGGGCACGTTCTCCCAGCCATTCCAGACTGTGAAACCCTGTGCTGTGCCGTTTGGTTCAAGCCGTGCTGCCTTGGCTCTGGCTTCCCCCGCGATAAAATTTTAACGATTCTGTTTGCGAATATAAATCGCCTTGAATTTTGGAATGACACGTGGGGAAGAGAGCCTGCTTTCAGCCTCACGTCATACCTACAGCGGAGGGGCCAGTGAGCTCACATTCTCTCCCTCGGCAGGATGGACCTGGCTTCTACACCACCAGGTGTCTCGCACCCATGATGTCTGAAGTCCTTAGGATCCTCCAGGTCGGTACTGCTCTTGGAATGTTGGAGGCATCTTCCACTCCTTAAACCAGTCCTCCAGATTGGTAGTCAAGATACGGAACAGGCTTCCCTCTAATACACTTACGTCCAAGTTCTCCAAGAAGGCTCTTTTGTGCCCAATCCTTCCACACCGTGGTGGGAAATCATGGGCTTCGCTGCCCTACAATGGGCAGAACTTTAGCTCTGCTCCCTTACCCCCCTCCCTGCCCCACTAGGACCAGACGCCTCCTGATGTGCCCTTCTGCACACCTTCTGCCTCCCCACTTTGAGGCAGGAGCTATCCGGAACAGACAGGCCCACTTGGGCTGGTTGGTGCTGGAACAGCTTCTGCACACACCCCTCAGGTGCCACCTCCTCAGACCCAGGCTCGGGGGGCTCCGCCACACTGCTGTGAGGCGGTCTCTTCTCTGTTGGGGGAAACTTCGCCCCGTCTGCCGTGGAATCTCATTACTACTGAGATTCAGAATTGCAAATAAGGAGGAAATGAATAATGTGTTCATCTCTAAATGAAGTTGTTCAGTCCTAAACCTGTGGATTAGGGAAGGCTCAGACTTTCCCCCTGGTGGCTCCCAAACCTCCTTTGCTTTCCCTGAGTGGGACAGCCCCAGTCCTGGGCCTGGGCTGGTGGCACCCAGGAGAGAAGTGAGTGGTGGACCGGCCCTGTTTCAGAGGGCCAGCTTGGAGAGCCCTTGTGGGAGGGCCTGGGATGCCTTCCTCCCCTAAGATCCCTGCTTACCTCCCATTCAGGAAGGAGTTGAGCCTAAGAAGCTGGATTCCCTTACCACAAACTTTGGCTTTCCTGTGGGTGCTGCCACACTGGTGGATGAAGTGGGTGTGGATGTAGCAAAACACGTCGCGGAAGATCTGGGCAAAGCCTTTGGGGAGCGGTTTGGAGGTGGAAGCCTAGAACTGCTGAAGCAGATGGTGTCCAGGGGCTTCCTGGGTGAGTAGCCTCAGAGAAACATAACCAACCCCACAAAAACAAAGTTTCCTGAGACACACAGTTACAGAAGGCCCATGTGGGAGAGTTCTTCCTAAACACAGAGCCCACTATCATGGGGAATTTTTTTATGATTTCACGACAACCTGTTAGGCAGAACCCTGGCCTGAGGCTCTGCCATTGCCCAAGGTATGCAAGCCGGGCGTTTTCATCTGGCCCAAGGCCTCTAACACACCTGTGATCCTGCAGGAGCAAACTCGGCACCCAGACTTGACCATGCTGCCTGGCCACCTATGTGGAGAAAGTAAGGCCTCTAAACACAGAGAATATGGTTGAGGCCCACCAGAGGTGGCTTTCTCTCTTGGCGAAGGAGAATCAGAATCAGCCCCAGGACCAGGGCATAAACTAGGTCCTGGTGTTGCATATCTGGACATTAAAGCTCACCCAGATGGCCTTTCCCATCCACATACACAGATTTTCAAGCCCCAGGAAACACAAGATCATTTTTCCTTCTTTGCCAACTCTGCGGACAAATACACGCTAAATTTCTAGGGTTAGCTAGACAGACACATTCAGGAATACAGTTGAGAGGCTGGAGCTTTACAGCAGATTAGGAGAGAAGAGAATTCGCAGGCCCAGTCTCTGAAATTTGGTAATTCTCCCTTTTCTGGCTTCTTTTAGGTCGCAAATCTGGGAAGGGCTTTTATATCTACCAGGAGGGTGTGAAGAATAAGAATGTGAATTCTGACATGGACAGTATTTTGGCAAGTCTGAAGGTGCCCCCAAAGTCTGACGTGTGAGTTAACTTTAGTAGCTAATAGTGTGGAAAGCTGTTTCTCTTCAGCCCAGAGCTTCTCAGCCCTCTTCCATCTTTCCTGTGATAATCCCCTTACCTGACCAGAATACTTTTGCCCTTCCACATGCCATCTCGTGTTCTGCCAGGCATCAGGGTAAGGACTGTAGCTGAGCCTTGGAAAGACCCCTGCTCCAGCCTTCCCTCTGAAGGTCTGGAGAGCACCTAGAGAAACTGTCACCCTAGGCCCCTTCACCCCCACCCCCGGACCCTCTTTATCATTTGTAACTGACAGCTGATGGTGGCAAGAGATTCCGTCTAGTCTGCCCAGCCCTGCAGAGTGGGTGCCGGTCTCTGGTTGGTTAGGGCAGGAAGCTCTGAGCCATCTTTCGAGGAGCAAGGCTGGCCTCCCGGTGGCCCCTTCTCTACACCACTGCAAGTTCTGTGCGGGCTGGCCCTCGGAGCACCAGCAGCACCAGCCTTCATCCATCCCCACACCTGCCTCCCGCCCCTGTGACACTTCAGCTGCCCGAATGTGTCTCCCTGTTGGCAGCTCCTCCGACGAAGACATCCAGTACCGCCTGCTGACCAGATTCGTGAATGAGGCCGTCCTGTGCCTGCAGGAAGGGATCTTGGCCACACCCGCAGAGGGAGACATCGGAGCCGTCTTCGGGCTCGGCTTTCCCCCATGTCTTGGAGGTTGGTCTTGCAAGTTGGGAAGGTAGCTTGTTTTATCCCAGAGCTCATTTTGTCATTTCCTGTTCTTCCTTCCAGGGCCCTTCCGCTTCGTGGATCTGCACGGTGCTCAGAAGATAGTGGACCGGCTCAGGAAGTACGAGGCCGCCTACGGAAAACAGTTCACCCCGTGCCAACTGCTCATCGACCACGCTAACAGCCCTGACAGGAAGTTCTGCCAGTGAGCGGGCCCCCGCCCAGCCAGCGGCGCTGGTTCTCTGGCAGAGTGGCATCTAGACGCATCAGAGGAACCGGAAGGCAAACAAACTCTGGCACTGGGTGTGCGCCCTGACCAAAGTGCCTTCAGTTAGGACAGTCTCTCCCTCCTGTTGAAGTGTGGCTGTGAATGAGTTTGCACCTCACGTTAGGAGGAACCCGTAAGTCCCGACACCCCGAGTGCCGGCGTCTCCAGAGCTGACTTGCCGCCTGCTCCGCCGGGGCCGGTGGTGGCCGGTGGCGGCCCGGGCAGTTCTGCACCCAGCCACCTGTGTGATAACAATAAAAACCAAACTCTGACAGCCTCTCTGCCTCCCTGCTCCTTTTTCTTCTGTCTTTGCCCTCCTGCTTTAAACCCCTCCCTTCAAGGAGCCAGCAGGAAGCCTTGGGCTTTGGGGCTGTGAATGTGTTGGGAGAGTTCTAGGCAGCACCTTGAGAGAGAGACTGTGATGATGATAAAGGGGGACTTGATGCGCTAAAGCCTTCGAAATCTGGCCATGTTGACACGCTCTGGCAGGCCTCTGCTTGCCGTGGGGGAGAGGCCTGGCTGGCCAGAGCAGGTGACGTGCCACAGGCTTGGAGGCCAGGTTTTAAGAGACTTCTTTCACCAGACTAATGTCTTATAGCACAATGGCACCCAGTTCTTTTCATGGTGGGACTCACGTGTTCTCAGGATGTCAACATTGGAGTGAAGCAGAGGAGAGAATATTTTCCTGGTCAATAGATCCTGCTCGTCTTGGCTGCCCCAGAGCATGGAAGGATGGATGGATCATCAGAGACCCTGCAGTGAGCCGTTCAAGGAATGCCAAGCCAACCCACCAGGGCCACGGCGCTCAAGAGCCTCCTGTCCGCCCTCCCAGTGCCCTCGGGCCTGGAGAGTCCCTCCGCTCCTGGCCGGGTAGCAGCAACTCCCAGTATATGTGAATAGCCTTAGGGCTCCTGCCCAGTCCGGCAGAGGGGCCCACACTGCACGTGTGCAGAACCGTAAGTCCCGGCATGCCGTGCTCTGACCCACGGCTGCTGCCTCTGCTGCGGCTGCCGGCCCCTCACAGACCCCTGGCGCCAGCTCTGTGGGGCCCCGCGGGCAGAGCGCGTCGCGCTGGCTCCCTGGACTACTCACGGTTGCTGCAAGGCCAGACCCTAAAACCAAGGCATCTGTGCATTGGGATTTTCAGATAACCAGTAGAAAGTAGAGAACAGATCTCACCAGAGCCAGGAACGGGCTTCTAAATGGGGGCTCTGGGAGGGCCTCAGGCGGGCATTTGGTCAGTGCAGGAACTTAAACGTGGGCCCTGGCTGGTGATATGGAGCTTTCCACTCAGCAGCACTAAAAGGTAGGAATTAGGGTGAAACGGTGGTGGGAGCTGGAAGGTTCTTGTAGGGTAGGGGCTGAGGAGGGGCTTTCAGAAGGGAACCCAGGAGTGGGCCACAGGCACACCCCATTCCAAAGTCCTCCCCTGCCCGGAGGCCTACACCTTGTACCTGTCGGGCCCCGGCGCCCTCCAGAGGAAGAGAGCGTCGATGCCCAGAGTCGCACCCCCACTACTGTTGAGTGCTCTAGCATTTATTTCACGAGTCCTTGAGGATTCACAGAGTGATCGGCAAGGAAACCCAATGCTTTAGCATCACAGTGTGTGTGCTCGACTTCTGACTCCCCCTCCCTGGAGCCGGAGGCGTCTGCTCGGGGCTCGAGCACCAGCATGGCTTCACTACGCTTAAGAGAAAAACGGAGGAAATAAATATCTAGGTAGGCTAGGTAAGGCAGAAGAGAAGGCTGGTCGATCTGGGGCCTGCCGCCAGTGGCGTGAGGGGAGCTGGTGCGGCTCCGGGCGGATGGGCGGTTGGCCACAGTGGCCAGCCTGCTCCAGGTCCCAGCAGGTCGCCATGCCCACCAGCCAGGCCCCGGAGACCTGACGAGAAGCGACGAACACGCGCAGGAAGCCTGAGCTCCAGGAGCAGGGAGAAAGCCGGTCTTCCCAAACCACGGTGCTTTCTCTTTCCCACCCAACCCACCTGTGCGGTGGCAGAAAACCAGAGAAGGCCAGCATGTGTTTGCCACAGTCCAGTGAAGGGGGCAGGAGACGGGCGGAAGTGGGAGTGAGTGAAGGCCACTTGCCTCCAGAATCCAGGAGCAGCTGACCGCAATCTACCTGCTCTTCCACCGAGTGAGAATCTTCTCAGACCGGACCCCACCCGGCAGGACGGGAGGCAGAAGCCCGGGCACTGGCGACGGCAGGGGAACATCTGCCTCCCTAACTAGAAGAGCAGGGCAGCAGCAGAGCTGGGCTCCCCCGGAGTCCTCACCCGCCCGTTGGCACCTGGCTCGTCCTTGAGCTGCCCGTGCTCGGGGCCAGGGCCCGAATTCATAGAAGCAGAAAGGAAGGGCCTCCCAGACATACAGGAACGGCCCCGGACTCTGGGGCAGCTAAGGCCAAAAGCCCACAGAGCACAAGAGGAGAGCGGGGGCACTTGGGGAATTTGTGCTTAAATTACGGACCATCTTCTTCCCTGGTCTCTAACTGGAACCTACAAGCTTGAGAAGTGCCATTTATCTGTGAAGCTCTGCATCAGGACAGGGGATGACAAACACCTCCTCCCCCACCGTGGGAATCACAGCAACGTGTCCCCAGGCCCAGGTGCACACTGTGCCTTCAGCCCCCTCCCCACTCACTCGGCACAAAGGCCAGACGTCCCCATTTCCAAGTGTGTCTCCCCTGGATTCACTCGGAGGGGCTGCCTGACTGCCTCAGTCTCGGCAGATCCTCCTGGCAGGAGGACCTGCTCGGGCGCGCTGCCCCCCCAGCAGACCCAGGGCTAACCCCCGCGGCCTCCGCGCCAGCGGTCCAGCTGTGCGGCTACAAGCTGGGAACCTCAGATCTTGGGCCGCCAGCCTTTGATGAACTGCATGATCTTCTTGACCTGCAGCTTGGTGAGGTGGAAGTCATCTGCCAGGATGTCCTCACTGAGTTGCACAAAGATGCTGCCATCAATGCGTTCTCGGGCAAAGAAGCTCACCACATCCTCTGAGAGCCCGATGAAACGCAGACTTCGAGAGACTTCTTCCAGGGAGAGCGCAGACAGGTCAGCAGGAGGCTGCCAGGAGGAGGCATCCCGGCCTCCCCAGCCTGCAGCCCCCTCCCGGGGACTGGCAGGAGGCCCTTCCAAGTGCCCTTGGGTGAGAAGAAGCCGTCCTCCGCCTGCCTCGGGCCCCTGCAGGGCCACCAGTGACAGCGGGGTGGGGACCTGCCGCAGCACCAAACCTTCGGGTTCAAAGGCCTTGGGGGGTCCAAGTGGCGAGACGCAGGGTGCCCCCACAGCTCTGGGCTCCTGAGAGCGGAGCAGCTCGGGCTGTGGAGAACTGCCCTGGCCCAGCTCAAAGGGATCAAAGGGCTCCAGGGCTGGTTCCTGCCACTCAGAGGAGGAGGAGGAGGAGGTGGGACACGAGGTGGGAGCAGCTGAATAGGCCTGGCCTGGTGAGCCTGGGCCTGGGGGAAAAGCAGGGCTGGAGGTAGCCAGGGGACCCGAGCTGGTGGTGGGCCCAGAAGAGGAGGCCGCTGAAGGGCCGGAGGGGTAGGCAGGCCCCGAAAAGGGGTTGAGAGCTCCGAACGGAGCAAAGCGTTTCTGGGAGTGAGAGGGCTTGAACAGAGGCGGGCAGCTGTGGTAGGCCTTGACAGGGGTGTCCGCTCCCAAGAGGGAGGTGGCTCGACCGCTCAGGGGCTCTGCAAGGGCCCGGGCGGCCTGGCTGGGCTGCGTGGTCGAGGGCAGGGGTCCCGGGGGTGGGCGGCTGGAGGACTCGCCCGCCTTGCAGTCTCCCCAGGTGCATGGGTAGCAATAAAGGGAGTAGGCGTCCGGTGACGGAGAGCCACTGCCACTGCGAGACCCTGTCCTGTGGGCAGAGACACACACACACGGAAGGGTCAGCCAGTGCAAGAGGGAAGCGCCACAGGCTCACACGCAGGACACAGCAAACCGCTCTGCCAGGCCAGAGACGGCCACTGGGACCTCAGCACCACCCGCTCGCACCCCAGCCCCCGAGGCCTGAGACCCCCTGGGACTGCCCTGGTCTGTCTTCCAGCCTCTCCCACCCCAGGAAAAATTAAACTAAACTGCATTACATAAAAAATTTTAATAGAGCAAGGAGCAGTCCATCCTGTGGCCAATCCCAGCCTGAGGGGACCCTGAGCAGTGTTCCCATCCAATCGTCAGCACTTAGGAACAAGCTGGAGCAGGAAGGTGGAAAGCAAAGCAGTGGGCCCCAGCCCCCGGCACCCTCGAGAACCTGCCCGCTCTGAACGGCAGGCCTGGACTCTTCCTCTCCCTCAGTACTGGGCCCCTCTCCCCGCCCTTCCCCTCCTCAATCCCCCGCAGGAGGACCCAGCACCAAGAGCAGGCAGGGGCTCACCCGTCCTGGAGGCCAGACGAGTAGTAGGGGAGGCTGGAGCTAGGTGAGCGGCCAGGCTGCAGCTTGGGGAAGCGTGGGGGCACCGGGGGGCTGCTCGAGAGCCGGCCGCTGCCACTGCCACCCCGGGGAGGCACAGGGGGGGCATTGAGCAGGCGGCACTCCTCCTTCACCTGCAAGCAGAGCGCCATGACTCTACGCCCTGTCCCCAAGCAGTGGACACTCCTTACTTTCCCTTTCCCAAGCAGCTGGGCAAGGAGGGTGTCTGGGCCTGACACTTGGCCTTACCTCCAACTACTCACCCACCCCACCCCTTCTAGTCTCTCTAGCCTGTTTCACTCTGAGAGCCCACACACACCATCTCCCAGGGCCCTGGAAATCCATCATGAAGGTAAGAGAATACAGAAGTAGATCCAAATAGAAAGTCAACCTTCTCCTCAAGGAAAAGGAAAGTGGTGTGACAGGAAGAAAGGGAAGGACAAGTATCTGCCATCTGATTCCCTTCTTTACAGGTCGAATACTCAAAGTGGACTCCCTGGGATATTAAAAGCTAGAGTCTATTTCTGTGGACAAGTATGGTTGGGAAATTCTGTGTTAGGTATAAATAGGGTTCCTTAGTGCAGGACTTCTCAGAGCTTTTAATAAACCAAAGTTCTATGGCTCCAAAGTGAGGAGGGGGTGAGCTGGGAATCTTCCACTACATTTTTCTAAACTTATTCCATCATGGGACCTTCTTTTCACTGGACAATTTAAAGGACTCCTGGTTCTGTGGGACCTTCAGGGCTCATCCCAAATTCTCTCAATCTGGAGACCTACTAGCATCTTTGTCTCCAAAACTCCTAGCACCACTGTCTCTAGTATCCCTTACTACAAATACGCTCCTGTGTCTTTCCCCTTGTTCTCCCCTCCTTCCGCCCCCTCCTCCCAGGCCTCCCCCCCCGCCCCCTCCCCCCCCCCCCCCCCCCCCCCCCCCCCCACC